>NC_092012.1:26501977-26504477 GCF_042242105.1 Pempheris klunzingeri | reverse complement strand
CAACGATGTGACTTCAGACACACAGAAACGCACGCAGCCGCCTCCATGAGCCTCCAAGCGACGGAAAGTCACACTAACTGCCGCATTAAGTGCCATGTTAACTGGCAGCTCAAATCTGAGGAGGGAGGCAGACGCAACCACTTTTCTAATCTGCTCCAGCTCTCTCATTTCACAAGTTAGAGACCTCAAAACTACACGTACGTGTTCAGCAGACCCTCCTCTGTCAAATGGTTCACACACCAAAGCTCTGACACTCAAGTAAAACCCTCATTTTCAGAGGCATATCACAGCTCAAATCTCCATGAAAAGAGCTGTGTCTCCCCAGAGTGGCTCATTAGGCAACATCACCATAGCAACCATCAGGTGATGAGTGACCTCTGAGCCCCACAGAGACACTGAGCATGCTCAGTTGGTGGGAATCAGGTGATAGATGAAATTTGACCAGCAGAGATTTGAACTGAACAAATTGAACAGTCTCACACACACACACACACACACACACACAGACACAGACACTCACACACACACACACACACACACACACACACACACACACACACACTCAATCTCTCTCACACACACACACACACACACTCACTCTCTCACACACACACACTCACTCTCACACACACACACACACACACACACACACACACACTCACTCACTCATACACACACACACACACACTCACACACACACACACACACACACACTCACACTCACACACACTCTCACTCTCACACACACACACACACACACACACACACACACACACTCACTCACTCACTCACTCACTCACACACACACTCACTCACTCACACTCACACACTCACTCACTCACTCACTCACTCACACACTCACTCACTCACACACACACTCACACACTCACTCACACAGACATACATACATACAAACAACTACATGTGTTGACTCACAACAGTCACAGGAACTCTGCCAGAGTCCAATTTTCAAAATAAAAGCCCTGTGTTTTTCAAAATAAATTTAATCAGATTGTTCATATGTACATCCCTCAACTTCAATTTGTGTTGGTCGAAGAATGTGAATCAGTCACACTCACTCACTCACACACACACTCACACTCACAGTCACTCACTCACTCACTCACACACACTCACACTCACTCACTCACACACACACTCACACTCACTCACACCCACTCTCTCACACACTCACACTCACTCACTCACTCACACACACTCACAGTCACTCACACACACACTCACTCACTCACACACACTCCCTCACACACACACTCACTCACTCACTCACTCACACACACACTCACTCACACTCACTCTCTCACACACTCACTCACTCACACTCACTCTCTCACACACTCACTCACTCACACTCACTCACTCACACACACACTCACACTCACTCACACCCACTCTCTCACACACTCACACTCACTCACTCACTCACACACACTCACAGTCACTCACACACACACTCACTCACTCACACACACTCCCTCACACACACACTCACTCACTCACTCACTCACACACACACTCACTCACACTCACTCTCTCACACACTCACTCACTCACACACACTCAGTCACTCACACACACACTCACTCACTCACTCACACACACTCCCTCACACACACACACACACACACACTCACACACTCACACACACACACACACACACTCACACACACACACACACACACACACACACACTCACACTCACACACACTCTCTCTCTCACACACACACACACACACACACACACACACTCACTCTCTCTCACACACACACACACACACTCACTCTCACACACACTCACACACTCACACTCACACACACACACACACACACACACACACACACACACACACACACACAGACACACACATTAATGCAAACAGACATTGCCGGGACATTAGTGCGCTAACAACATTGCGGGGACATTAGTGTGCCCGTAAACAGACATTGCGGAGACATTAGTGCGCTAACAACATTGCGGGGACATTAGTGCGCTAACAGACATTGCGGAGACATTAGTGTGCTAACAAACATTGCGGGGACATTAGTGTGCCCGTAAACAGACATTGCGGGGACATTAGTGCGATCGTAAACAGACATTGCGGGGACATTAGTGCGCTAATGGACATTGCGGGGACATTAGTGCGCCCGTAAATAGACATTGCGGGGACATTCGTGCGCCCGGAAACAGACATTGCGGGGACATTAGTGTGCTAACAGACATTGCGGGGACATTAGTGTGCCCGTAAACAGACATTGCAGGGACATTAGTGTGCCCGTAAACAGACATTCCGTTGCGGGGACATTAGTGTGCCCGTAAACAGACATTGCGGGGACATTAGTGCGCTCGTAAACATACATTGCGGGGACATTAGTGCGCTAACAGACATTGCGGGGACATTAGTGCGCCCTTAAACAGACATAACAGTCACAGGAACTCTGCCGGAGTCCGATTTTCAAAATAGAAGCCCTGTGTTTTTCA
>NC_092012.1:26431977-26446977 GCF_042242105.1 Pempheris klunzingeri | reverse complement strand
TACATACAAACAACTACATGTGTTGACTCACAACAGTCACAGGAACTCTGCCAGAGACCAGCAGAGATTTGAACTGAACAAATTGAACTGTCACACATACACTCACATTCACACACACCCTCACTCTCACACACATACACTCACACTCACTCTCTCTCTGTCTCACACACACACACACACACACTCACTCATACACACTCACTCTCACACACACACACACTCACTCTCACACACACACTCACTCACACTCACTCACTCACTCATACACACACACACACACACATTAATGCAAACAGACATTGCGGGGACATTAGTGTGCTAACATAAATTGCGGGGACATTAGTGTGCTAACATACATTGCGGGGACATTAGTGCACTAACCGACATTGCGGGGACATTAGTGCGCCCGTAAACAGACATTGCGGGGACATTAGTGCGCCCGTAAACGGACATTGCGGGGACATTAGTGCGCTCGTAAAAAGACATTGCGGGGACATTAGTGCGCTAACCGACATTGCGGGGACATTAGTGCGCCCGTAAACAGACATTGCGGGGACATTCGTGCGCTAACAGACATTGCGGGGACATTAGTGCGCCCGTAAACAGACACAACAGTCACAGAAACTCTGCCGGAGTCCGATTTTCAAAATAAAAGCCCTGTGTTTTTCAAAATAAATTTCATCAGATTGTTCATCTGTACATCACTCAACTTCAACTGGACTCACGGTGACCTTATCAAAATAAAAGCCCAGTAATTTTCAAAACAAATTTCCTCAGATTGTTCATCGGTACATCCTTCAACTTCAATTTGTGCTGGTCGAAGACACTCACACTCACTCACTCACTCACTCACTCACACACACACACACACATACACACACTCACACTCACACTCTCTCTCTCTCACACACACACACTCACTCACTCACTCACTCACACAGACACACACTCACTCACTCACTCACACTCACTCACTCACTCTCACTCACTCTCTCACACACTCACACTCACTCACTCACTCTCACTCACACACTCACACACTCACACACACACACACACACACACACACACACATACACACACTCACACTCACACTCACATACACACTCTCTCTCTCTCTCTCTCTCACACACACACACATTCACTCACTCACTCACTCACACTCAGACACACACTCACTCACTCACTCACACGTCTGAGCAATACGGACGTCGCACGCACCACGGCGGCCCCCGCCTAAAATTTCTGCGGGAAATTTTCTAGTTGGTGTGAATGCTCAAGCATTCACACTATATGTTCTTGTACTTTATTATTATTATTTTTCTTCAGACGCGTTTTTCGGCTCGCTTCTTCATCCAGAGCTTTCAAAATAGAAAATTCATTCAAAGTTCAAAACGTGCGCTTCAATCGGGAATCGATTGCTATGACTTTTCTCATCCGAAACTTCAAAAATGTGCCATTAATATCCATTTTTCTGACAAAAATTCCTCATAGAAATGAATGGGAAAAAATTTCAAAACTCCGATTTTCTCACCAAACTTCAAGCCCTCACAGTTCCTACATACATTCAGCCAGAAACTTCATTCAAACTCTAAAACGTTCAGCCTCTCGACCTCTTTCAGACCATACTTCAACCTCCTTCATTCCATTCACCGTTTCATCACACTCGTCTTTCAAAAAAAAAAACTTTCTCACTCCATTTTCAGATTTAACATTAGTGTGTATGTGGCGGAATGTTCAGAGCTAGAGTGCGTGATGTCATCGCTAGAGTGGAGAGGAGCAGAAAAATCGTCTGAAGATTTCGGGAACAACTCGCTCTCATGCCCACAGCGTGTCACTCAGACTCATAATTCATACAGAAAAACGTAGGACTGCTCGGGCCGGTCGCAACGATGCGACTTCGGACACACAGAGACGCACGCAGCAGCCCCCACGAGCCTCCAAGCGACGGAAACTCACAGGAACTGCTGCATTAAGTGCCATGTTAACTGGCAGCTCAAATCTGAGGAGGGAGGGAGACGCAACCACTTTTGTAACCTGCTCTAGCTCTCTCATTTCACAAGTTAGAGACCTGAGGAAAGAACTGAGTGTTCAGGAGACCCTCTGAAGTCCATAGGTCCACATGTTATGGCTCTGACACTTACTGGGTTTGAGTAAAACCGGCATTTTCAGAGGCATGTCACAGCTGAAATCTCCATGAAAAGAGCTGTGTCTCCCCAGAGTAGCTCCGCAGGCACTATCGCCATGACGACCCCACAGCTGCAGCTGGTTAGTGACCTACAGAGCCACTGAGCGTGCTCAGTTGGTGGGAATCAGGTGATAGCTTTACTGTCACTCTCTCACACAGAGACACAGACAAACAGAGACACAGACATGCTCAGTTGGTGGAAATCAGGTGATAGCTTAACTGTCACTCTCTCACACACAGACAAACAGAGACACATATACACACACACACACACAGACAAACAGAGACACATACACACACACACACACACAGACAAACAGAGACACATACACACACACACACACACACAGACAAACAACTACAGGTGTTGACTGACAACAAAGTCACAGGAAGTCTGCCCGAGTCTGATTTCAAAATAAAAGCCCTGTGCTTCTCAAAATAAAGTTCACCAGATACAGAAAAACAACTACACATGTTGACTCGCAACAAAGTCACAGGAACTCTGCCGAGTCTGAATTTCAAAATAAAAGCCCTTTAAAAAAAATAATAAATTTAATCAGATACAGATAAACAACTACACGTGTTGACTCACAACAAAGTCACAGGAACTCTGCCGAGTCTGAATTTCAAAATAAAAGCCCTTTGTTTTTCGAAATTAAATTTCATCAGATTTTTCATCTGTACATCTTTCAACTTCCTTTTTCATGTTAAACCTATTCAGAATAGCAGAATATTCAATTATTTTCAGTTCAAAAGTCAGCTATTCACTTTTCACCCTTTCACATATTCAGATTAGTACTTTATTCTTTCATTCAGGTATTCAATGATTTTCAGTTCAAAAGGGAGCTATTCATTCTAGCGTAAGCCATTCATTTTCACCCTTTCATATATTCAGATTAGTACTTTATTCATTCATTCAGGTATTCAATGATTTTCAGTTCAAATGGAGCTATTCAGTCTAGCGTAAGCCATTCAACTTTACCCTTTCATATATTCAGATTAGTACTTTATTCATTCATTCAGGTATTCAATGATTTTCAGTTCAAATGGAGCTATTCAGTCTGGCGTAAGCCATTCAACTTTACCCTTTCATATATTCAGATTAGTACTTTATTCATTCATTCAGGTATTCAATGATTTTCAGTTCAAATGGAGCTATTCAGTCTAGCGTAAGCCATTCAACTTTACCCTTTCATATATTCAGATTAGTACTTTATTCATTCATTCAGGTATTCAATGTTTTTCAGTTCAAATGGAGCTATTCAGTCTAGCGTAAGCCATTCAACTTTACCCTTTCATATATTCAGATTAGTACTTTATTCATTCATTCAGGTATTCAATGATTTTCAGTTCAAATGGAGCTATTCAGTCTAGCGTAAGCCATTCAGCAGCCAGCAGAGAGCAGCAGAGAGCATTCACACCGCAATTTCTTCAGAAATTGCACTTTCTAGTTATTATTATTTTTCTTCCGTCATGTTTTTTTGCCGCGCTTCTTCATCCACAGCTTTCAAAATAGAAAATTCATTCAAAGTTCAAAACGTGCGCTTCAATCGGGAATCGATTGCTATGACTTTTCTCATCCGAAACTTCAAAAATGTGCCATTAATATCCATTTTTCTGACAAAAATTCCTCATAGAAATGAATGGGAAAAAATTTCAAAACTCCGATTTTCTCACCAAACTTCAAGCCCTCACAGTTCCTACATACATTCAGCCAGAAACTTCATTCAAACTCTAAAACGTTCAGCCTCTCGACCTCTTTCAGACCATACTTCAACCTCCTTCATTCCATTCACCGTTTCATCACACTCGTCTTTCAAAAAAAAAAACTTTCTCACTCCATTTTCAGATTTAACATTAGTGTGTATGTGGCGGAATGTTCAGAGCTAGAGTGCGTGATGTCATCGCTAGAGTGGAGAGGAGCAGAAAAATCGTCTGAAGATTTCGGGAACAACTCGCTCTCATGCCCACAGCGTGTCACTCAGACTCATAATTCATAAAGAAAAACGTAGGACTGCTCGGGCCGGTCGCAACGATGCGACTTCGGACACACAGAGACGCACGCAGCAGCCCCCACGAGCCTCCAAGCGACGGAAACTCACAGGAACTGCTGCATTAAGTGCCATGTTAACTGGCAGCTCAAATCTGAGGAGGGAGGGAGACGCAACCACTTTTGTAACCTGCTCTAGCTCTCTCATTTCACAAGTTAGAGACCTGAGGAAAGAACTGAGTGTTCAGGAGACCCTCTGAAGTCCATAGGTCCACATGTTATGGCTCTGACACTTACTGGGTTTGAGTAAAACCGGCATTTTCAGAGGCATGTCACAGCTGAAATCTCCATGAAAAGAGCTGTGTCTCCCCAGAGTAGCTCCGCAGGCACTATCGCCATGACGACCCCACAGCTGCAGCTGGTTAGTGACCTACAGAGCCACTGAGCGTGCTCAGTTGGTGGGAATCAGGTGATAGCTTTACTGTCACTCTCTCACACAGAGACACAGACAAACAGAGACACAGACATGCTCAGTTGGTGGAAATCAGGTGATAGCTTAACTGTCACTCTCTCACACACAGACAAATAGAGACACATACACACACACACACACAGACAAACAGAGACACATACACACACACACACAGACAAACAACTACAGGTGTTGACTGACAACAAAGTCACAGGAAGTCTGCCCGAGTCTGATTTCAAAATAAAAGCCCTGTGCTTCTCAAAATAAAGTTCACCAGATACAGAAAAACAACTACACGTGTTGACTCGCAACAAAGTCACAGGAACTCTGCCGAGTCTGAATTTCAAAATAAAAGCCCTTTAAAAAATAAATAAATTTAATCAGATACAGATAAACAACTACACGTGTTGACTCACAACAAAGTCACAGGAACTCTGCCGAGTCTGAATTTCAAAATAAAAGCCCTTTGTTTTTCGAAATTAAATTTCATCAGATTTTTCATCTGTACATCTTTCAACTTCCTTTTTCATGTTAAACCTATTCAGAATAGCAGAATATTCAATGCTTTTCAGTTCAAAAGTCAGCTATTCACTTTTCACCCTTTCACATATTCAGATTAGTACTTTATTCTTTCATTCAGGTATTCAATGATTTTCAGTTCAAAAGGGAGCTATTCATTCTAGCGTAAGCCATTCATTTTCACCCTTTCATATATTCAGATTAGTACTTTATTCATTCATTCAGGTATTCAATGATTTTCAGTTCAAATGGAGCTATTCAGTCTAGCGTAAGCCATTCAACTTTACCCTTTCATATATTCAGATTAGTACTTTATTCATTCATTCAGGTCTTCAATGCTTTTCATTTCAAAAGGGAGCTATTCAGTCTGGCGTAAGCCATTCAACTTTACCCTTTCATATATTCAGATTAGTACTTTATTCATTCATTCAGGTATTCAATGACTTTCAGTTCAAAAGGAAGCTATTCAGTCTGGCGTAAGCCATTCAGCAGCCAGCAGAGAGCAGCAGAGAGCATTCACACCGCAATTTCTTCAGAAATTGCACTTTCTAGTTGGTGTGAATGCTCAAGCATTCACACTATATGTTCTTGTACTTTATTGGTGTGAATGCTCAAGCATTCACACTATATGTTCTTGTACTTTATTGGTGTGAATGCTCAAGCATTCACACTATATGTTCTTGTACTTTATTGGTGTGAATGCTCAAGCATTCACACTATATGTTCTTGTACTTTATTATTATTATTTTTCTTCAGACGCGTTTTTCGGCTCGCTTCTTCATCCACAGCTTTCAAAATAGAAAATTCATTCAAAGTTCAAAACGTGCGCTTCAATCGGGAATCGATTGCTATGACTTTTCTCATCCGAAACTTCAAAAATGTGCCATTAATATCCATTTTTCTGACAAAAATTCCTCATAGAAATGAATGGGAAAAAATTTCAAAACTCCGATTTTCTCACCAAACTTCAAGCCCTCACAGTTCCTACATACATTCAGCCAGAAACTTCATTCAAACTCTAAAACGTTCAGCCTCTCGACCTCTTTCAGACCATACTTCAACCTCCTTCATTCCATTCACCGTTTCATCACACTCGTCTTTCAAAAAAAAAAACTTTCTCACTCCATTTTCAGATTTAACATTAGTGTGTATGTGGCGGAATGTTCGGAGCTAGAGTGCGTGATGTCATCGCTAGAGTGGAGAGGAGCAGAAAAATCGTCTGAAGATTTCGGGAACAACTCGCTCTAATTCCCACAGCGTGTCACTCAGACTCATAATTCATACAGAAAAACGTAGGACTGCTCGGGCCGGTCGCAACGATGCAACTTCGGACACACAGAGACGCACGCAGCAGCCCCCACGAGCCTCCAAGCGACGGAAACTCACAGGAACTGCTGCATTAAGTGCCATGTTAACTGGCAGCTCAAATCTGAGGAGGGAGGGAGACGCAACCACTTTTGTAACCTGCTCTAGCTCTCTCATTTCACAAGTTAGAGACCTGAGGAAAGAACTGAGTGTTCAGGAGACCCTCTGAAGTCCATAGGTCCACATGTTATGGCTCTGACACTTACTGGGTTTGAGTAAAACCGGCATTTTCAGAGGCATGTCACAGCTGAAATCTCCATGAAAAGAGCTGTGTCTCCCCAGAGTAGCTCCGCAGGCACTATCGCCATGACGACCCCACAGCTGCAGCTGGTTAGTGACCTACAGAGCCACTGAGCGTGCTCAGTTGGTGGGAATCAGGTGATAGCTTTACTGTCACTCTCTCACACAGAGACACAGACAAACAGAGACACAGACATGCTCAGTTGGTGGAAATCAGTTGATAGCTTAACTGTCACTCTCTCACACACAGACAAACAGAGACACATATACACACACACACACACACACACACAGACAAACAGAGACACATACACACACACACACACACACAGACAAACAGAGACACATACACACACACACACAGACAAACAACTACAGGTGTTGACTGACAACAAAGTCACAGGAAGTCTGCCCGAGTCTGATTTCAAAATAAAAGCCCTGTGCTTCTCAAAATAAAGTTCACCAGATACAGAAAAACAACTACACATGTTGACTCGCAACAAAGTCACAGGAACTCTGCCGAGTCTGAATTTCAAAATAAAAGCCCTTTAAAAAAAATAATAAATTTAATCAGATACAGATAAACAACTACACGTGTTGACTCACAACAAAGTCACAGGAACTCTGCCGAGTCTGAATTTCAAAATAAAAGCCCTTTGTTTTTCGAAATTAAATTTCATCAGATTTTTCATCTGTACATCTTTCAACTTCCTTTTTCATGTTAAACCTATTCAGAATAGCAGAATATTCAATGCTTTTCAGTTCAAAAGTCAGCTATTCACTTTTCACCCTTTCACATATTCAGATTAGTACTTTATTCTTTCATTCAGGTATTCAATGATTTTCAGTTCAAAAGGGAGCTATTCATTCTAGCGTAAGCCATTCATTTTCACCCTTTCATATATTCAGAGTAGTACTTTATTCATTCATTCAGGTATTCAATGTTTTTCAGTTCAAATGGAGCTATTCAGTCTAGCGTAAGCCATTCAACTTTACCCTTTCATATATTCAGATTAGTACTTTATTCATTCATTCAGGTATTCAATGATTTTCAGTTCAAATGGAGCTATTCAGTCTGGCGTAAGCCATTCAACTTTACCCTTTCATATATTCAGATTAGTACTTTATTCATTCATTCAGGTCTTCAATGCTTTTCATTTCAAAAGGGAGCTATTCAGTCTGGCGTAAGCCATTCAACTTTACCCTTTCATATATTCAGATTAGTACTTTATTCATTCATTCAGGTATTCAATGACTTTCAGTTCAAAAGGAAGCTATTCAGTCTGGCGTAAGCCATTCAGCAGCCAGCAGAGAGCATTCACACCGCAATTTCTTCAGAAATTGCACTTTCTAGTTATTATTATTTTTCTTCAGACGCGTTTTTCGGCTCGCTTCTTCATCCACAGCTTTCAAAATAGAAAATTCATTCAAAGTTCAAAACGTGCGCTTCAATCGGGAATCGATTGCTATGACTTTTCTCATCCGAAACTTCAAAAATGTGCCATTAATATCCATTTTTCTGACAAAAATTCCTCATAGAAATGAATGGGAAAAAATTTCAAAACTCCGATTTTCTCACCAAACTTCAAGCCCTCACAGTTCCTACATACATTCAGCCAGAAACTTCATTCAAACTCTAAAACGTTCAGCCTCTCGACCTCTTTCAGACCATACTTCAACCTCCTTCATTCCATTCACCGTTTCATCACACTCGTCTTTCAAAAAAAAAAACTTTCTCACTCCATTTTCAGATTTAACATTAGTGTGTATGTGGCGGAATGTTCGGAGCTAGAGTGCGTGATGTCATCGCTAGAGTGGAGAGGAGCAGAAAAATCGTCTGAAGATTTCGGGAACAACTCGCTCTAATTCCCACAGCGTGTCACTCAGACTCATAATTCATACAGAAAAACGTAGGACTGCTCGGGCCGGTCGCAACGATGCAACTTCGGACACACAGAGACGCACGCAGCAGCCCCCACGAGCCTCCAAGCGACGGAAACTCACAGGAACTGCTGCATTAAGTGCCATGTTAACTGGCAGCTCAAATCTGAGGAGGGAGGGAGACGCAACCACTTTTGTAACCTGCTCTAGCTCTCTCATTTCACAAGTTAGAGACCTGAGGAAAGAACTGAGTGTTCAGGAGACCCTCTGAAGTCCATAGGTCCACATGTTATGGCTCTGACACTTACTGGGTTTGAGTAAAACCGGCATTTTCAGAGGCATGTCACAGCTGAAATCTCCATGAAAAGAGCTGTGTCTCCCCAGAGTAGCTCCGCAGGCACTATCGCCATGACGACCCCACAGCTGCAGCTGGTTAGTGACCTACAGAGCCACTGAGCGTGCTCAGTTGGTGGGAATCAGGTGATAGCTTTACTGTCACTCTCTCACACAGAGACACAGACAAACAGAGACACAGACATGCTCAGTTGGTGGAAATCAGTTGATAGCTTAACTGTCACTCTCTCACACACAGACAAACAGAGACACATATACACACACACACACACACACACACAGACAAACAGAGACACATACACACACACACACACACACAGACAAACAGAGACACATACACACACACACACAGACAAACAACTACAGGTGTTGACTGACAACAAAGTCACAGGAAGTCTGCCCGAGTCTGATTTCAAAATAAAAGCCCTGTGCTTCTCAAAATAAAGTTCACCAGATACAGAAAAACAACTACACATGTTGACTCGCAACAAAGTCACAGGAACTCTGCCGAGTCTGAATTTCAAAATAAAAGCCCTTTAAAAAAAATAATAAATTTAATCAGATACAGATAAACAACTACACGTGTTGACTCACAACAAAGTCACAGGAACTCTGCCGAGTCTGAATTTCAAAATAAAAGCCCTTTGTTTTTCGAAATTAAATTTCATCAGATTTTTCATCTGTACATCTTTCAACTTCCTTTTTCATGTTAAACCTATTCAGAATAGCAGAATATTCAATGCTTTTCAGTTCAAAAGTCAGCTATTCACTTTTCACCCTTTCACATATTCAGATTAGTACTTTATTCTTTCATTCAGGTATTCAATGATTTTCAGTTCAAAAGGGAGCTATTCATTCTAGCGTAAGCCATTCATTTTCACCCTTTCATATATTCAGAGTAGTACTTTATTCATTCATTCAGGTATTCAATGTTTTTCAGTTCAAATGGAGCTATTCAGTCTAGCGTAAGCCATTCAACTTTACCCTTTCATATATTCAGATTAGTACTTTATTCATTCATTCAGGTATTCAATGATTTTCAGTTCAAATGGAGCTATTCAGTCTGGCGTAAGCCATTCAACTTTACCCTTTCATATATTCAGATTAGTACTTTATTCATTCATTCAGGTCTTCAATGCTTTTCATTTCAAAAGGGAGCTATTCAGTCTGGCGTAAGCCATTCAACTTTACCCTTTCATATATTCAGATTAGTACTTTATTCATTCATTCAGGTATTCAATGACTTTCAGTTCAAAAGGAAGCTATTCAGTCTGGCGTAAGCCATTCAGCAGCCAGCAGAGAGCATTCACACCGCAATTTCTTCAGAAATTGCACTTTCTAGTTATTATTTTTCTTCCGTCATGTTTTTTTGCCGCGCTTCTTCATCCACAGCTTTCAAAATAGAAAATTCATTCAAAGTTCAAAACGTGCGCTTCAATCGGGAATCGATTGCTATGACTTTTCTCATCCGAAACTTCAAAAATGTGCCATTAATATCCATTTTTCTGACAAAAATTCCTCATAGAAATGAATGGGAAAAAATTTCAAAACTCCGATTTTCTCACCCAACTTCAAGCCCTCACAGTTCCTACATACATTCAGCCAGAAACTTCATTCAAACTCTAAAACGTTCAGCCTCTCGACCTCTTTCAGACCATACTTCAACCTCCTTCATTCCATTCACCGTTTCATCACACTCGTCTTTCAAAAAAAAAAACTTTCTCACTCCATTTTCAGATTTAACATTAGTGTGTATGTGGCGGAATGTTCAGAGCTAGAGTGCGTGATGTCATCGCTAGAGTGGAGAGGAGCAGAAAAATCGTCTGAAGATTTCGGGAACAACTCGCTCTCATGCCCACAGCGTGTCACTCAGACTCATAATTCATACAGAAAAACGTAGGACTGCTCGGGCCGGTCGCAACGATGCGACTGCGGACACACAGAGACGCACGCAGCAGCCCCCACGAGCCTCCAAGCGACGGAAACTCACAGGAACTGCTGCATTAAGTGCCATGTTAACTGGCAGCTCAAATCTGAGGAGGGAGGGAGACGCAACCACTTTTGTAACCTGCTCTAGCTCTCTCATTTCACAAGTTAGAGACCTGAGGAAAGAACTGAGTGTTCAGGAGACCCTCTGAAGTCCATAGGTCCACATGTTATGGCTCTGACACTTACTGGGTTTGAGTAAAACCGGCATTTTCAGAGGCATGTCACAGCTGAAATCTCCATGAAAAGAGCTGTGTCTCCCCAGAGTAGCTCCGCAGGCACTATCGCCATGACGACCCCACAGCTGCAGCTGGTTAGTGACCTACAGAGCCACTGAGCGTGCTCAGTTGGTGGGAATCAGGTGATAGCTTTACTGTCACTCTCTCACACAGAGACACAGACAAACAGAGACACAGACATGCTCAGTTGGTGGAAATCAGGTGATAGCTTAACTGTCACTCTCTCACACACAGACAAACAGAGACACATATACACACACACACACACAGACAAACAGAGACACATACACACACACACACACACACACACAGACAAACAACTACAGGTGTTGACTGACAACAAAGTCACAGGAAGTCTGCCCGAGTCTGATTTCAAAATAAAAGCCCTGTGCTTCTCAAAATAAAGTTCACCAGATACAGAAAAACAACTACACATGTTGACTCGCAACAAAGTCACAGGAACTCTGCCGAGTCTGAATTTCAAAATAAAAGCCCTTTTAAAAAAAATTTAATTTAATCAGATACACATAAACAACTACACGTGTTGACTCACAACAAAGTCACAGGAACTCTGCCGAGTCTGAATTTCAAAATAAAAGCCCTTTGTTTTTCGAAATTAAATTTCATCAGATTTTTCATCTGTACATCTTTCAACTTCCTTTTTCATGTTAAACCTATTCAGAATAGCAGAATATTCAATGCTTTTCAGTTCAAAAGTCAGCTATTCACTTTTCACCCTTTCACATATTCAGATTAGTACTTTATTCTTTCATTCAGGTATTCAATGATTTTCAGTTCAAAAGGGAGCTATTCATTCTAGCGTAAGCCATTCATTTTCACCCTTTCATATATTCAGATTAGTACTTTATTCATTCATTCAGGTATTCAATGTTTTTCAGTTCAAATGGAGCTATTCAGTCTAGCGAAAGCCATTCAACTTTACCCTTTCATATATTCAGATTAGTACTTTATTCATTCATTCAGGTATTCAATGATTTTCAGTTCAAATGGAGCTATTCAGTCTAGCGTAAGCCATTCAACTTTACCCTTTCATATATTCAGATTAGTACTTTATTCATTCATTCAGGTATTCAATGATTTTCAGTTCAAATGGAGCTATTCAGTCTGGCGTAAGCCATTCAACTTTACCCTTTCATATATTCAGATTAGTAATTTATTCATTCATTCAGGTATTCAATGACTTTCAGTTCAAAAGGAAGCTATTCAGTCTGGCGTAAGCCATTCAGCAGCCAGCAGAGAGCATTCACACCGCAATTTCTTCAGAAATTGCACTTTCTAGTTATTATTATTTTTCTTCAGACGCGTTTTTCGGCTCGCTTCTTCATCCACAGCTTTCAAAATAGAAAATTCATTCAAAGTTCAAAACGTGCGCTTCAATCGGGAATCGATTGCTATGACTTTTCTCATCCGAAACTTCAAAAATGTGCCATTAATATCCATTTTTCTGACAAAAATTCCTCATAGAAATGAATGGGAAAAAATTTCAAAACTCCGATTTTCTCACCAAACTTCAAGCCCTCACAGTTCCTACATACATTCAGCCAGAAACTTCATTCAAACTCTAAAACGTTCAGCCTCTCGACCTCTTTCAGACCATACTTCAACCTCCTTCATTCCATTCACCGTTTCATCACACTCGTCTTTCAAAAAAAAAAACTTTCTCACTCCATTTTCAGATTTAACATTAGTGTGTATGTGGCGGAATGTTCGGAGCTAGAGTGCGTGATGTCATCGCTAGAGTGGAGAGGAGCAGAAAAATCGTCTGAAGATTTCGGGAACAACTCGCTCTAATTCCCACAGCGTGTCACTCAGACTCATAATTCATACAGAAAAACGTAGGACTGCTCGGGCCGGTCACAACGATGCAACTTCGGACACACAGAGACGCACGCAGCAGCCCCCACGAGCCTCCAAGCGACGGAAACTCACAGGAACTGCTGCATTAAGTGCCATGTTAACTGGCAGCTCAAATCTGAGGAGGGAGGGAGACGCAACCACTTTTGTAACCTGCTCTAGCTCTCTCATTTCACAAGTTAGAGACCTGAGGAAAGAACTGAGTGTTCAGGAGACCCTCTGAAGTCCATAGGTCCACATGTTATGGCTCTGACACTTACTGGGTTTGAGTAAAACCGGCATTTTCAGAGGCATGTCACAGCTGAAATCTCCATGAAAAGAGCTGTGTCTCCCCAGAGTAGCTCCGCAGGCACTATCGCCATGACGACCCCACAGCTGCAGCTGGTTAGTGACCTACAGAGCCACTGAGCGTGCTCAGTTGGTGGGAATCAGGTGATAGCTTTACTGTCACTCTCTCACACAGAGACACAGACAAACAGAGACACAGACATGCTCAGTTGGTGGAAATCAGGTGATAGCTTAACTGTCACTCTCTCACACACAGACAAACAGAGACACATATACACACACACACACACAGACAAACAGAGACACATACACACACACACACACACACACACACAGACAAACAGAGACACATACACACACACACACACAGACAAACAACTACAGGTGTTGACTGACAACAAAGTCACAGGAAGTCTGCCCGAGTCTGATTTCAAAATAAAAGCCCTGTGCTTCTCAAAATAAAGTTCACCAGATACAGAAAAACAACTACACATGTTGACTCACAACAAAGTCACAGGAACTCTGCCGAGTCTGAATTTCAAAATAAAAGCCCTTAAAAAAAATTAAATTTAATCAGATACAGATAAACAACTACACATGTTGACTCACAACAAAGTCACAGGAACTCTGCCGAGTCTGAATTTCAAAATAAAAGCCCTTTGTTTTTCGAAATTAAATTTCATCAGATTTTTCATCTGTACATCTTTCAACTTCCTTTTTCATGTTAAACCTATTCAGAATAGCAGAATATTCAATGCTTTTCAGTTCAAAAGTCAGCTATTCACTTTTCACCCTTTCACATATTCAGATTAGTACTTTATTCTTTCATTCAGGTATTCAATGATTTTCAGTTCAAAAGGGAGCTATTCATTCTAGCGTAAGCCATTCATTTTCACCCTTTCATATATTCAGATTAGTACTTTATTCATTCATTCAGGTATTCAATGATTTTCAGTTCAAATGGAGCTATTCAGTCTAGCGTAAGCCATTCAACTTTACCCTTTCATATATTCAGATTAGTACTTTATTCATTCATTCAGGTCTTCAATTCTTTTCATTTCAAAAGGGAGCTATTCAGTCTGGCGTAAGCCATTCAACTTTACCCTTTCATATATTCAGATTAGTAATTTATTCATTCATTCAGGTATTCAATGACTTTCAGTTCAAAAGGAAGCTATTCAGTCTGGCGTAAGCCATTCAGCAGCCAGCAGAGAGCAGCAGAGAGCATTCACACCGCAATTTCTTCAGAAATTGCACTTTCTAGTTTGACTACTTATTCTTCTTCCGTAGAATTTCATTTCGCTACTCCTCCCAGAGCTTTCGCACCACACACACAAAAAACGCACCAAAACGTGCGGCTCGGTGGCGGTTGAGTTGCTATGACTTTTCCAAACAATCGAAAAGCACGTTTTGGCGCAACGCGGCAAAACGTGCGCCAAATTTGCCATAGAAAATGAATGGGAAAAATTTTCAAGAGCCGCATTTCTTCATCAAACTTCAAGCCCTCACAGCTCCCTCGTACGTTCAGCCAGAAACTCCATTTAACCTGTAAAACGTTCATCATCTCGACCTCTGTCAGTACATTATTCAACCCCGGTCGTGC
>NC_092012.1:26389477-26411977 GCF_042242105.1 Pempheris klunzingeri | reverse complement strand
AGGGCAGTTTGGCGTGAGCGGGGCAGCGGTGCAGGACAGCAGGGCAGCTTGGCGTGAGCAGGGCAGCTTGGCGTGAGCAGGGCAGCGGTGCAGGACAGCAGGGCAGTTTGGCGTGAGCAGGGCAGCTTGGCGTGAGCAGGGCAGCTTGGCGTGAGCAGGGCAGCGGTGCAGGACAGCAGGGCAGCTTGGCGTGAGCAGGGCAGCTTGGCGTGAGCAGGGCAACAGACAGCATACACACCGCAATTTCTCCAGAAATTGCAGTTTCTAGTTATTATTATTATTCCGGTGCCTGCTTTTTTGGCTCACTTCTCCTCCCAGAGCTTACAAGATAGGAAAACCGTTCAAACAGGAAAACGTGCGTCTCAATCGGGAATGGTGCGCTATGACTTTTCTAAGTAATCGGAAAGCATGTTTTGGCGCAACGCGCCAAAACGTGCGCCAAATCTCCCATAGAAAATGAATGGGAAAAATGTTCAAAAGTCACATTTCGTCATCAAACTTCAAGCCCTCACAGCTCCCTCATACATTCAGCCAGAAACTCCATTCAACCTGTAAAACGTTCATCATCTCGACCTCTGTCAGTACACCATTCAACCCCGGTCGTGGCATTCACCGTTTCACCACGGTCGCCGTTCAAAAAAAAAAAGTTTTTCGCTCCGTTTTCAGATTTAACATTAGTGTGTGTGGGGTGGAATGTTCGGGGCTAGAGTGGGTGATGTCATCGCTAGAGTGGAGAGGGAGAGAAAAATCGTCTGAAAATTTCGGGAACAACTCGCTCCCACGCCCACAGCGTGTCACTCAGACTCATGATTTATACATCAAAACGTAGGCCTGCTCGGCCCGGTCGCGACGGTGTGACTTTGGACCCACAGAAACGCACGCAGCTCCCGCTACGAGCCTCCAAGCGACGGGGAGTGAGACCAACTGCCGCATCAAGTGCCATGTTAAATGGCTGCACAAAGCTGAGGAGGGAGGCAGACGCAACCACTTTTCTAACCTGCGTCAGAGCTCTCATCTCACAAGTTAGAGACCTCAAATTACACGTACGTGTTCAGGAGACCCTCCTCTGTCCACTGGTCCACACGCCAAAGCTCTGACACTTACGGTGCCCATGTAAAAGCTGCATTTTCAGAGGCCTTTTAGAGGCCTGTCACAGCTGAAATCTCCATGAAAACAGCTGTGTGTGGACCAGCTGGCTGGTCACCATGGTAACCGGACAGCTGGAGGATATCATGTGGAGGATATCAGCTGAAATCAGCTGATTTCAATTTGTGCTGGTCGAAGACCAGCACAAATTGATGTTGAAGACACAGACACAGACACAGACACAGACACAGACAGACAGACAGACAGACAGACAGACAGACACACACACACACACACACACACACTCACACTCACACTCACACTCATAATGATGAGAATTTGAATTTAATATTGATAAGTAAGTTGGTTTAAAAGGTCCAGACTTTGAGTGGTGACATTTCCTAGTTGACTTGAACGCACCATGAAATGAGGTAAGAACACAGGGAGTGCTGCAAACTAATGAGGTGGTGTAAACATGAACCTGCAGGGCAGCGGGGCAGGACAGCAGGGCAGTTTGGCGTGAGCAGGGCAGCGGGGCAGGGCAGTTTGGCGTGAGCGGGGCAGGACAGCAGGGCAGTTTGGCGTGAGCAGGGCAGCGGGGCAGGACAGCAGGGCAGTTTGGCGTGAGCGGGGCAGGACAGCAGGGCAGTTTGGCGTGAGCAGGGCAGCGGGGCAGGACAGCAGGGCAGTTTGGCGTGAGCATGGCAGCGGGGCAGGACAGCAGGGCAGTTTGGCGTGAGCAGGGCAGCGGTGCAGGACAGCAGGGCAGCTTGGCGTGAGCAGGGCAGCGGTGCAGGACAGCAGGGCAGCTTGGCGTGAGCAGGGCAACAGACAGCATACACACCGCAATTTCTCCAGAAATTGCAGTTTCTAGTTGGTGTGAATGCTGAAAGCATTCACAACATATGTTCTTCGACTTTATTATTCTTATTCTTATTCTTCCGCCGCGTTTTTCGCCGCGCTTCTTCTTCCACAGCATTCAAAATTTCAAAACCATTCAAACTTCAAAACATTCAACCTATTCGGGAATCGAGGGGTATGACTTTTCACGTCCATGACATTCAAAACTTCCGAAATATTCAACTTTTTCCCCGGAAATTTCCCCATAGGAATGAATGGGGAAAATTTCAAAAATTCCCATTTCTTCAACCAACTTCAAGCCTTCACAGCTTCCTCATACATTCAGCCACAAACTCCATTCAAACTTCAAAAAATTCAACATCTTCTCCTCATTCAGCACATCATTCAACCCACTTCATCCCATTCACCCTTTCACCACATTCACCTTTCAAAAAAAAAAAGTTTTCCACCCCTTTTTCAGATTTAACATTAGTGTGTGTGTGGTGGAATGTTCAGGCCTAGAGTGGGGGCCAGCATAGCTAGAGTGGAGAGGAGCAGAAAAATCGTCTGAAAACATCGTGTTTAGCTCGCTCTCACGCCCACAGGGTGTCACTCAGACTCACGATTCATACATCAAAACGTAGGCCTGCTCGGCCCGGTCGCAACGATGTGACTTCGGGCACACAGAAACGCACGCAACCCGCGCTACGAGCCTCCAAGCGACGGGAAGTGAGACCAACTGCCGCAAAAACTGCCATGTTAACTGATGCACAAAGCTGAGGAGGGAGGCAGTTGGTCCGTCACCACGGCAACCGGACAGCTGGAGGAAATCAGCTGTTTTGTGACCTTTGACCCAAAGAGAGACACAGATTTTCAAAGTGAAATGCCTCAGATGGCAAATTGGTGCAGTTTGGGGAAAATCAGCTGATCAGTGTGAACTGTCACTCACTCACTCACACACACACACACACACACACACACACACACACACACACACACACACTCACACACACACACACACACACACACACACACACAGACAGAAATCAGCTGATCGGTCAACTGTCACTCACTCACACACAGAGACATGCATACAGACAAACAAACAACTACAAGTGTTGACTCAGCAAGATGCTCAATTGGAGGACATCAGCTGATTTGTGACCTTTGACCCACAGAGACACACACACACACACACACACACACACACACACACACACACACACACACACACACACACAATGACAGCCAGCCAGATTTTCAAAATAAAATGCCTCAGATGGTAAATTGGTGCAGTTTGGAGGAAATCGGCTGATCAGTGAACTGTCACACACACACACACACACACACAGAAATCAGCTGATCAGTCAACTGTCACTCACTCACACACAGAGACATGCATACAGACAAACACACAACTACACGTGTTGACTCACAGCAAGATGCTCAATTGGAGGACATCAGCTGATTTGTGACCTTTGACCCACAGAGACATCTATGAAAACTGCCATGTTAGCTGATGCACAAAGCTGAGGAGGGAGGCAGACGCAACCACTTTTGTAACCTGCTCCAGAGCTCTCATCTGACAAGTTAGAGACCTCAAACTCTACGTGTGTGTTCAGCAGACCCTCCTCTGTCCACTGGTCCACACGCCAAAGCTCTGACACTTACGGTGCCCATGCAAAACCTGCACTTTCAGAGGCATGTCACAGCTGAAATCTCAATGAAAACAGCTGTGTGTGGACCAGCTGGCACGTCATCACGGCAACCGGACAGCTGGAGGAAATCAGCACACACACACACACACACACAGACAGACAGAAATCAGCTGATCGGTCAACTGTCACTCACTCACACACAGAGACATGCATACAGACATACAAACAACTACAAGTGTTGACTCAGCAAGATGCTCAATTGGAGGACATCAGCTGATTTGTGACCTTTGACCCACACAGAGATGCTCAGTTGGAACAAATCTGCTGATCAGTGAACTGTCACTCACTCACACACAGAGACATGCATACAGACATACAAACAACTACGTGTTGACTCACAACAAGATGCTCAATTGGACTGTCACTCTTGTCAGGGTAAATTAGGGAAGTTTTATGCATTTGTAGATCCAATGTGAATGTGAAGCACACACACACACACACACAGACACACACACAAAACATTGGTTTCAGACAATAGTCATACATATGTCATTCTAACCAAACCTGTAGCCTCCAAGCTGTTTGCCATAAACTAAATTGGAGGCTATACAAATCATGTGAACACAGAAATTATATAATATTTCGGTAAGAATCAGATTTAGTGTCATTTTATTGAGATTTCCGCAAGAACGCTGGAATGTCCGACTGTCCCTGAACGCCCCTCGTCGCAGCTCCGTCAGTTCTGATCTCTCCCTCTGAGGTAGGTAGACTGTCTCCTCACCTTGCGGTAATGTTTTAACAGATAAACACAAAATGTGTGTGGTTTAGACTATTGATTAAGTAAATACTGACGTGATAACTGATATGGAGTTCACATATTGCAGGAGTTGTAACGCTAAGTTGTAACTTTATCACTCTGATAACTGACAGCCGTTTACTGCTAACGATGCTAATGTTGTCACTAATAACTGACAGCCGTTTACTGCTAATGATGCTAATGTTGTCACTGATAACTGACAGCCATTTACTGCTAACGATGCTAATGTTGTCACTAATAACTGACAGCGTTTACTGCTAACGATGCTAATGTTGTCACTAATATTGACAGCTTTTACTGCTAACGATGCTAACGTTGTCACTCTGATAACTGACAGCCTTTTACTGCTGATGATGGCTAACCAGCTAACATCCAACTGTTTGACGGTTATGTAATGCTAACGTTAGCTTTTCTTAAAAGATAAAGGAGACAGTTAAAAACATATCCCACTACATAATAAATATTGTGTGTTTTGGGTGTCTGTGCTGAATTGAAATATGTACAGAGTTAATGTCCATCCTTTGACTGGTTGTGTATCAAAACAATGACACCTGGCACAGCTGAGATTTAGCAATACATGCCAGCTGTGTAGTACATGTGGTCATAGAGACAGATAAGACAAGTCTGAAATCTTGTTTTGTCTTCTAGACCAGAAAGAGCATCTAGACTCTGCGCTTAGGTGAGTAAAACAGAATCTGAGCTGAAAATGATTGAAACTTTGTTTCGTGCATGCTTGAGGATTTTTAAACTCTGATAACTGACTGGTTGTGTATCAAAACAATGACACCTGGCACAGCTGAGATTTAGAAATAAATGCCAGCTGTGTAGTACATGTGGTCATAGAGACAGATAAGACAAGTCTGAAATCTCTGAAAATGAGTGAAACTTTGTTTCGTGCATGCTTGAGGATTTCTAAATCACTTGGCTTAACATACAGTATTTAAATGCAATTGTCAACCATGATTTCAATGAATGATTGTTGTCTTCTCTGTGATTTACACTCCGCAGAAGAAGAAGACTGTCTCCCATCCCTGCCCCCCAACCCCCTCTATCCTCTGTCCTGCTCCATCTGTTGTCTCTGCCTTCTTTCTGTCTCCCTGCATTTCACGCTATTGATGAAAGGTATCCATACCGAAATGGAAAAGGCATAAATGGTCTCCATACCTGAATGGAATATGCATGAACGGTATCCATACCTAAATGGTAAAAGTCTGAAAGAATCTCTGAAAAACCTCATCTCAACCTCATCTGGGGACTTCTAAGTCTCACTGAAATATACCTCATCTGGGGACTTCCAAGTCTCACTGAAATATACCTCATCTGGGGACTTCCAAGTCTCACTGAAATATACCTCATCTGGGGACTTCCAAGTCTCACTGAAATATACCTCATCTGGGGACTTCCAAGTCTCACTGAAATATACCTCATCTGGGGACTTCTAAGTCTCAGTGAATTAAACCTTGACAGAACCTACAGTACCTGGCATTTTAACTTGACACAAAAACATCCATACAACCTACAGAAACTTTGACCACTGACACTGACTTGGGAAACTACCAGTCATCATGCCCAGAAAAGGAAAGAGGTCTCAAGCTCAAAAACTACGCTGGCAGATGTTTGGTGAGTCTCAACACTCAATACCACATGAACAGAACCATGAACAGACTGTGAATTCTCATCCTCACGGCAACACAGAGGTAAATGTTCCTGAGCCTTCTCATGCTAATGTTACATGTGTGTTAGCCTCCCGCAGTCAGAGGCATCAGAAATATGCTGATTCTAACAACAGTCAGTGCACCTGCAACTCTGCATCATTTCTAGCTGTCCTGCATGAGAGACAGCACCTCCAAGCAGCAGATCTTGATCTTGTTTTGGACAGAGGCCATGTAATGTATCAACTTACTATGGCTCAGTTGAGAGCTGAGGGACGAATGGTTCACAATTATTTGAACACAGAGGAAATTCCTGAGACTGTGTTTGGCTATAGTAAGCAGCACTTAATGACAAAGTGCGAATCAATGTTTGGCATCTTTACAGCTGACACTGGTGACAACCCGAACCTTCCAAACAGACTTCAGTGCCTGTCATCAGAGGTGAACTACGCTTTGCTGATCATGAGTTCTCTCTGCATCGCTGTTTTCCGAGACCAGCAAGGAAGGTATGGCTTTTTTGACCCACACTCCAGGCAACCTGATGGCTTACCCCCCCATGGTCCAGGTGGCACAGCTGTCATGTTTCTTTTCACACATTTGAATGATCTGATAGCAAAGATTGTCACATGTTTCACGATGTCAGGCACCAGCCCATACAGTCCATATGAGCTAATGCCTGTGCTTTTTAACACTCCACATGAAGTCTCTGTGGATGACAATGTGTCCCTTAACAATACGTACAGTGTTACACAGGCTGAAATTGAGATGCCTTTAGCATCATGCTCAGCTACAGAGTGCACACCCTGTGCTGACATTACAACACATGCAAATGAATTTATGGATGTTGGTAACAGTAGCAGTGCAGTGGAATGCTCTAGATCAGAGACACCACTGTGTGACAATGATTATATGCCAGACCTATCAAAACGTAACAAACAAAAAAAGCAAAAATTTGAAAGAAGAGCAAAGACACTAGAAAAGAAAGAAGCTACACGTGGCAAAAATGCTGAGAAAATCAGACAAATGGAAATTCGAAAATTGAAAAAAAGACTCAAAGAGCGAGAAAGATATGCTAAAGACGCATTTGTTAACAGACAGAAAAAAATCCATGAAATTACACATTACAGGCAAAATGTTGAGTGCAGAAAGAGAAAGATGTCCTACATGACAAGTCGTTATCGACAAGACCCCAACTTCAGGCAAAGACAGAAGTTATACACAACAAATCGTTACAGTGAAGACAGTGGCTTCAAGCAGAGGAAGAGATCCTATATAAGGAATCGCTACAGTGGAGACAGTGGCTTCAAGCAGAGACAGAAGTTGTATACAACAAATCGTTACCGTCAAGACAGTTTCTTTCAGCAGAGGAAGAGATCATACATAAACACCCGCTATCACCTGAATGCTGGGTTCAGACAAACCCAGAAATTATACATCACCACTCGTTATGCAAAGGATCCTGTATTCAGATCCAAACAAAAAGAAACGATGAGACAACTCATGAGAAACAAAAGTGTTATGACTACAACCGTGCGTTGTGCATTGAAAGTAAGACGAAGGTACAGACAGATAAACAGACAGCATAATCAGAGGGATGACGGTATGATCAGAGAAGCCATAGATATTTTCCGATTACAAATAAAGAATGGGCCGACGTATGTTTGCACAGTTTGCCACAGAGCACTGTTTTCGAATCAAGTGCGATCCTGTAACAGGTCAAAGTATGTTAAAGATGCACGTGTGTCTGAGGCCTGCCTCACAGGGAGGTTTGTTCATGTTTGTACTGAAGAATGTCAAAATTCACAACAATGTACAGCACCAGATGAGAGAAAGAGCGAGTGGATCTGTCATTGTTGTCATGATCACCTCAAATATGGTAGTATGCCATCTCTTGCCATGGCTAATTGTTTACAGCTTGCAGACATTCCAGATGAACTGTGTGATTTGAACATATTGGAGAGGCATCTCATTGCTAAATGTATAGCATTTGCTAAGATTATCCCGCTTCCTAAAGGTCAGCAGAGAGCCATTCATGGTAATGTGGTGTGTGTTCCCTCTGAAGTACAAGAAACAGTTAATGCTTTACCCAGACTGAGAAGTGAATCACAGGTAATGAGAGTGAAGCTAAAGAGACGACTGTGCTATAAAGGCCATCAGTTATTCCAAACTGTGACGTGGTGTAAACTTGTGAGGGCTCTGCTTAAACTGAAACAGATCCATCCCCAGTACAGAGACATTACCATCAGAGATGAGCCAGAGTTGTGTGATCCCACACTTAATGATGAGGAAGATGATGAGAGTGATGAGGAGGATGAAATGAATGACAGTGATTATAATGTGGACGATCTGATGGAGATAGACAGGTGTGAGAATGAGGCACTTTGTGAGGCAGAAAGACAACCTGAAGACGCTGAACAAGATATTGACAGTCAAGTGTGTGTTGACAACCGAGCTGAGCGGCAGTCAGATCAGAATGCTAATGCTGAGGGTGATGAGCCTAATGGTGGTGTTGTACTCGAGTCATGTTTACAGCCGAGTGACATTTCAGAGGAGATATTAAGTTTCAGTGAGGGAATCTACTCTGTAGCTCCAGCTGAAGGACAAAAACCTGTCAGCTTTTTCAGAACACCTAAACTTGAAGCAATGGCGTTCCCAGTTCAGTTTCCCACTAGTGAAAACACGCTAGACGAAACCAGGCCTGTGAAATTAACACCTTGCAGTTATTTCAAAACCAGACTTTGCTGTGTCGATGACCGTTTTGCCAGAGATTCAAATTACTTGTTCTTTGCTCAGTTTGTGACAGAGATACATCTGGCCACTTCCAGCATGAGAATACAATTGCGGAAAGGAAAGCCTTTTACTCGAGATGGTCGTAAAATAACCAACGCCATGTTGAGAGACAAACGAGAGGTTGAAAAGCTAGTGCGTAACAAAGATGCAGTCAGATTTATGATGCCACTGAGAGGCACCCCGGCCTACTGGGAAAAAACCACAAAAGATCTGTTTGCAATGATCAGACAGCTGGGAACTCCTACTTTCTTTTGCACATTTTCTGCTGCAGAAATGCGTTGGAAAGAGGTTATAACAGCTATTAAGACTCAACAAGGTGAACAAGTGAATTTTGATGAGCTTGATTGGTCCTCAAAGTGTGAGATATTGCGCAGCAATCCTGTGACGACTATGCGTATGTTTGACAAACGTGTTGAGGCGCTGTTCAGAGATTTGATTCTGTCAAGTAGTTGACTACTTTTACCGTTTGGAATTTCAACACAGAGGAAGTCCGCACATACACTGCTTAATTTGGGTGGATGGTGCACCAGTGTTTGAGGAAGACTCTGATCAGAAAGTCTGTGATTTTGTCTCCAAATACATCACAGCTGAGCTTCCAGACCCAGACACGCAACCAGAGCTGCACAGAAAAGTTTCAGAAGTGCAGATACACAGTAAAAACCACTCAAAGACGTGTGTGAAATATGTCGGCGCTAACTGTCGTTTTGGATTTCCGAAACACCCTGTCCCAAACACGATGGTATTGAGACCTGGACTACTTGATGATCCAGATCAAGAACCAGCATTAGAGGAGAAACTCAAAGCACTGCACAGTTTGCTTCATCAACCTGAGATTGTATCTCTGACTTTAGAGCAGATTCTGGCACAGTGTGGCCTCACTGTTGACCAGTACAAACAATATCTACGTTCAAAAGCCAAAACAGAGGAAATTGTTCTGAAGCGTGATCCTAAAGACTGCTGGGTTAATGGCTATAACCGTTACCTGCTTGATGCCTGGGACGGCAATATGGACATACAGTTTATTCTGAATGCTTTCTCTTGTATTGCGTACATTTGCAGCTACATCAGCAAAGCTGAACATGGTTTGAGCGAGTACCTAAAAACAGTGATTGCGCACTCGCGCCATGAAAATGTTAACGAAAGCGATGAAATGAAAGAAATCATGCAGGCGTACTCAAAGAAAAGAGAGGTCAGTGCTCAAGAGTGTGTGGCTCGTGCATGTGGGTTGCACATGAAACATTGTACTCGCAGTGTTGTGTTTGTACAGACAGATGACAATGCACTTAAAATGAGTTACCCCCTCTCATTCCTAGAAAACAAAACAGATGACTCTGTCAATGTGTGGATGAGCGGGCTACCGGATAAGTATTACTCCAGACCAGAAACACCAGAGTTTGAGGCAATGTGCTTGGCTGATTTTGCTTCCACGTGTAGAATTGTGTATGGCAAACAGACACAAGGCAAAAATGCTGTTCCTCTGCTGAATAACATGGGATATGTTCAGATCAGAACTGGTGATAAGCCTGCTATCATTAGATATCGGCGCTTCTCACAGGAAAAGAATCCCGAGGAATTTCACGGCACATTGTTGAAACTTTACCTTCCTCATCGTTCAGTGAGCCAGCTGACAAGTAGAAACTTCCCTACATACAAGTTTTTCCATGACGGTGCTGCTGTTGAGCTACCAGGTTCAGATCAGCTTCAGTCTGTACAGCAAATTGTGAAAGAAAACAGAGAGAAATATGAAAAGCACAGTCAAGACATTGATAATGCTATTGTAGAATTTGAACAAAGCGGTGTGTTAAGAAACGAATGGTGCAATCTGGCTCCCGAGAATGAACTAGAAAGGTTAGAGTGCATTGACGAATTAGAGGCACGAGACCCTGGTGATGATGTTCCAGAGAATGTACCTGACTATAACCCATCAGAAATGCGTTCAGAAATTGCGATCACGAGAGAGGCCCCTTCCATTGATCCTACAGTGTTGCGGCAAATGTACCAGAACCTGAATCAAAAGCAAGCATCTGTTTTCTACACCATCCGAGACTGGTGCATAAAACGTCTGAATACCTTGAATCCAGAGCAGTTTTTCTTGTATGTTAACGGCGGTGCTGGCACAGGAAAGTCTCACCTTATTAAATGTATCCACGCTGAGGCATCAAAAATATTGTGCAAACTTCCACGACATGCAGATGAAGCAGACATTTCGAAACCCACTGTTCTGTTAACTGCATTCACTGGCACAGCAGCATTTAACATTTCAGGCACTACGTTGCATTGTCTCCTGAAACTGCCAAGGAGTTTAAAACCTCCATTCAGTGGCCTTGGAAATAAACTTGATGAAGTCAGGGCTGAGCTTTGTAACGCTGAAATACTGATCATTGATGAAGTGTCTATGATCTCAAAACCTCTTTTTGCCTATGTTGACGCGAGACTAAAGCAGATAAAAGGAATTCGACGACCTTTTGGTGGAATGTCTGTTCTTGCTGTTGGAGATTTCTATCAGCTCCCTCCTGTGAGACAATCTAAACCTCTGTGTGTTTATGATCCAACTCAGATTGACCTGTGGCGTGATAACTTTCAGATGGTCACACTGACTGAGATTATGAGGCAAAAAGATGACGTTGCTTTTGCAGAGATGCTGAATAGGATTCGTGTGAAAGAAAAGTCTGAAGCATTGTCAGAGCAGGACAGAGATTTGCTTTCACAAGTTGTCACTGAGCCAGATCAATGTCCAAAGGATGTGCTGCATGTTTTTGCAACAAACAAACAAGTGGACAAACACAACTCTGAAACATTGGCTCTGTTTCACTCTGACATCATAAAGATAGATGCTGATGACTATAAAAAGGACATAAAAACTGGTCGTATGGAGAGGCAAGCTGTGCCATTTCAAGGGACAAACAAAGAGTTACCTGACTCAATCGAACTTGCTATTGGTGCTCGTGTGATGATTACCAGAAATATTAATGTGCAATCGGGTCTGTGTAATGGAACTTTTGCAAAGATTGTAAGAACAGTTACTGGTGAAAATGATCAGCATGTTGTTAGACTTGGTCTAGAACTTGATAATGTGAACAAAGACGGTAATGCAGCTGAGAATATTGTTTACATTGACAGAGACGAGGAGAATCTGAAAAAAAAAGGAGTGGTGCGTCGACAGTTTCCAGTAAGGCTGGCTTTTGCATGTACAACACATAAAGTACAAGGAATGACGACTTCCTCAGTAGTGGTGTCTCTGAAACGTGTTTTTGAACATGGAATGGCATATGTGGCTCTCAGCAGAGTAACCTCTCTCAGTGGACTATATATCATTGATATGAATGAAGACAAGATATATGCCAATTCAGACATCAATGCAGCTCTGGCTGAAATGAGAGTAGCATCGTTGGAACATGTTATGCCTTTACTTCATGTCACACAGACATTAAACAGATCAGATGTTCTAACTGTTGTGCATCATAACACAGAGGGACTTCCATGTCATATTGCTGATCTGAAAAGTCACCATGAACTATGTCTTGCAGATGTCCTGTGTCTAACAGAGACTCATCTCAGTGGTTCATTTGTGTCTGAAAGTCTGCTATTGGATGGCTACAGCATGTTTAAACGTAATAGAAACGTGTCGTATACAAAGTACCGTGACATGGCTAACAAAAGTGGTGGCGGTGTTGCTATATATGTCAGAAATCATATCCAAGCGAGAGAAAAGCAGTACGTACAGAACGCTACTGATATTGAGTTTACTGTTGTCAAGCTTGAAGCTCCAGTAAACGCAGTGATTGCCGCTGTTTACAAACCTCCAGGTTACAGTGTGCGGTCTTTCTTGTCTAACCTACAGAGCCTGTTGGATTCACTAGAAATCATGGATCAGCATCCTATCTTGGTTTGTGGTGATTTTAATGAGGATCTGTTGTCTCGAGCTAACAAGCCCATTCTTGAACTGTTTCAATCGAAAGGTTACCAGCAACTCATTACAACTACTACCACAGACAAGAATACACTGTTAGATCTGATCTTTATCTCTCGGCCGCAGTGTTGCGTTGATTCTGGTGTGCTGCACTCTTATTATAGTTATCATAGTCCTGTGTATTGTATATTGAACAGTGATATACTCTAAATAGAAGTGGCATTTTGAGAACTTTGGGGAAAATGAATACTGATAAATCGTGGCATTTATGAATACAGTAAGCTTACATTGCGTGAATGAGTCGATCAATTTCAACAGTGCATTACTCAAAATGACAGATAATAGTTGAATTATGAGATGGGGGGGGGGTCGTCCTTTGCAGCCAGGCTGTAACACCTGCCTGGCTGGTCCAGCTTTAAGAGGCTGGGAGGGCAGGAGGGATGGAGGGACGATCTCCCCTGAAAATGAAAAGACAAGAAATTATACTAATATGTAGTGTGGTCAAATGGTTGACTACACAATAAATATAAAACAAAACATGTGAGTCAAGTTTAATAGAATGGAAAATATTCTAATCGAATTGTCAAATATAACAAGATTGAAAAAATAGATAAAATAAAAATAAATAAATAATAAGATAAAAAACATCCATACACCACTCAAACATATGCACATTCACAACAAGTTGCATGTGGGCAGCACATATCCCACATCGATCCTTGCGGTTGACCCAGGCACGTGGTAAGTGGGGAAAAAAATATCTAACTTCTAAAAGATACAAACTAGCACTGTGTGAGTTATTTCTTTTCCATGTGTGTGAATTACAACTTCACAGGTCAACAACGTTAAAGCATCATCAGCCCACGAGGGGATCAGCAGTCCAGCATCACCCTCACTGTGTTCCCGACGGCTGCCCTGAAAGATCCACGTGCCTGGACAACATAGAGACAGCACAGCAGGAGGCCGCTGCTTGGTCTCTGAATTACCTGGACCTGTGCCTGAGGTGTGACCAGCTTTGCATGGTACAAGTAAGTAATTATGACCCAGTTCATTTTGACCATCTGTGTCACCTACGCGACCTTTCAATCTCTGGACCCTTAACTATGTGAGTTTTATCTGTTAAAGGTAGAGCATTTGAAGAATGTTGTAAACGTTGGCCCTCTTCCTCACAACTGTAACTGTTTTCCCCAAGTTTCACGAGGAAGACGAGAAGTTGGACAAATGCCACAAAAGCAGTGCCATGCTGAAGAGATACACCAGCATGGGCCCAGGACCAGGATCACATAAGTCCAGGACCAGGATCAGAGGACCAGGATCACATGGCTCCATGACCAGGATCAGAGGACAGGATCACATGAGCCCAGGATCAGAGGATGTGGACTCTCTGCTGAGCATTCAGTGCTCATCTGCAGCTGGACCAGACAGTCTGTGAGTACACTACAGGGAACTGTGGGGAGGGTTAATGTATATAGCTACATGTGAATATTATTTTTAGTCACTCAGTGATTAAGTGCTATATGTGTGTGTTTACCCTATTGTGACATCTATCCTGAATCATGTTCACAGCTGCTGGGGAGAGTCCTCAGCGTCACGAAGAGTTCAGCTCAACACAGCCGCTGCCTGATCGCTGCCCTTCATCATCCAGCAAATAGCACAGGACCCATCGCTGGTGACGCAGAGACGGGTTCTTTTCAAGAACATACAGTTCAGCCGTCCTGGTAGGGGATCCCTTTAAGACTTGGCCTACCTAAAGGTTTCTCCCTTTTTTTTTACCTAACACAGGTTTTGAGGAGTTTTTCCTGACATGCTTAGAGAGTCTAAGGCTGATGATGTAAATGATATCAGGTCATCTGATCTGCCTGAAAGCATCTATCTTTTCATTTTTGTTGTTTAGTTTTGTTTTTTTGTGCAAGACATGGATATTTGTTTCATATCCACTGTTGTAATTTATTATTATTTGTTTATACTGCTTCAATGGTAATAAAATTGTTATACTGAAATGACATCCAAAATTGCATCTCTGGTCTACTTTGAAGGAATCCAAGAAACATAATTATGGTAATGATGACAATTTGAATTTAATATTCATAAATAACTTTATGGTTTAAAAGGTCCACACTTTGAGTGCTGAGATTTCCCACTACACATGAACGCACCATCAAATGAGGTAAAAACACAGGGACTGCTGCAAACTGCTGAGGTCATGGAAACTTCAACCTTGGATAGGCATTACAGAAGGCAGCAGGTCAGCGTAGTGTCAGCAGGGCAGCGTGAAAAGACAGCCATTCAGTGTGGCATAAGCCGTTCAGATTCACCCTTTCACCTATTCAGATTAGTAGTCTATTCATTTGTTCAGGTATTCAATGTTTTTCAATTCAAAACGAAGCTATTCAGTGTGGTGTAAGCCAACTAGTAGTATGGGCATCTGCTGCAAACAACAAGTGTGAGAAAACATGACTGTAACCAGAGTACAATTGAAACATTTGTACATTTATTTAAAAAACTATTATTAAAATGAAAATACTTCGAAAATACATACACAAATACAAAACGACTTAAACTAACTATATTACTAACTGTACAATAAGTATAATATAACTGATTAATAATAAAATGCAATGAATGAACAACAACTGAACAACTTTAACAATTATTAGATGAACTTATTCATAAGGAACAGATTTCATTGTTATTTATTATTATTATTTATTATTATTATAATTATTATTATTATGTGTAATGACAAAGTATTTACATTTGAAATTTGAGGGGGGGAAAGGTGGTGGTTTAGGAGGTGGGGGCTGGGGGTTGTTCCTCTGGCATGTCTTCACTGGCTGACGCTGGCATCACCTTGATGTTATGGATCCCCTCAGGGCCATAGCTCAGCTGAAGGCATGCCGGAAAGTCCTTTTGCGGGTTTGCGAACACTTTATTCCAAACCACCCTTGGAATGACATGCTCGCACCATGTCTCATCGAGCACCTCAATATCATTATTTTGCAGTGTTCTTACCCCTTTCACAGTTATTACCATTGTTCCTGGCACAACCTGTAGGAAATCAGCATTTTAATTACAGCTGGAACAACTCAATCTGATGCCCCATGAAGATCAAACCATGACATCATTTACTTGCCTCCACGACACTGTGGCTAGTGGAATGCAGAGTCAAGCATATTTGACAGTGTATTCTTCACTGTCATATGGCTTGCTCTAACAGGCATGCCCAGTTCCAGTTGTACAAGGTTCGACTCCCTCCATAACACCAGGTGTATGTCAGCACCACCCTACAATAAAAAAGATAAAATACAATAATGAACCAGGGTGCATACACAGTGCTTACAAAATACTAAAATATGACTTATTTCTTTGGAAAATGTATGCTTCTCTTCACTGGCAGTACAAATATGCATTTTGAGCTATGATTGATAGGACGTATGAAAATCTGTAATTTGACCCTCAAATGCATGGCATTGCCATATGGTAACAAGTACTGTATCTCAATTGGACTGAAAGCCAGTGATATATACGATCCACGTTGTACTGCTTTACTGAAAAGAGTGTCCTTCACCATGTTAGGACAAATAGTAGAGCACATTAAATGCACTTCCTTTTCCCATGGACTTGTGGCATGATTCCACAGTCAACCTGTAGTGTAATGTTTGGGCAACACAAAGCCAACTATCAAATCATTGGATGTGATCCATGTTTTGTACAATGGTAACATCAGTGAGTTGCCATTGTACTCCCCAGCCAGCCCCAAGCTCATCTCTGGAGCTACTCTGGGGCCTCTGGGTGCCCTCTGGACAGGATGGCTCTGTGTTGCTGCAGCCCTAATCAGCCTCCTGTAGCACAGACCTACTCTGTTGACAACTACTGATCACATTTGAAAGGGAAACAACATTGTTTTTACTTGTTTATATTTAGCAATTTTTGATATGTTGTAACTATTGTATTAACTGGATTACAAATGGCACCATTGGAAATTAGAGTTTTTACAGAAGGAATTATAATATCCCACCCAAATGACATGTTGGTGACAACTGAGCTGAATATTTGTTAAAACAAAACCAAACAAACAAATACAGACACTACATTTTACTAATGATCCCGTACCTGTGCAATCTGGATGGTGCGCTTTGGCACCGGTGGGCCGCGCTCGCCCTGGTGTTTCTCATATGGTCCCAGCTAAACGTGACAGAGGCAGCACATCTTTAAAAACATGGCATCAATTTCGCAACTTTCACTTACTTGATTTTCATCCAATAAAGTCTACTAGTATATAAAGCCAAGGTTAAAACAGTAAATTAATCTGTGTTTCAGACTATAGAAAATAGCATCACTGTGAAATGGGTGTGTTACATGACAATTGTTTGTGCTACTTTGACAGATTTCATGCAGTCCTGAAATGGGATGAGAAGGTGCTGTGCCAGGAGCTAGAATGTGAGGTTGAAACTTACTGAGGTCACATGTCCCCCGACTGTAACCACATGTTTGATATCTCCGGTGATATCCTTCAACTCAATTTCAGGTGACGGAGGGTAAAGGATGCATCTTGCCTCTTCCTCCAGTACCAGGGACACAGTGACTGGAGGACAGACATAAATAGCAGTCTGTCTCTGACACAACAGGATGTTAGGGCCAAATTTTGAGGTTGCATAATTTTTAATAACGTAACTGTGCCCCTCTTGCACAGTTGCCGCTATTTCTTTGAACAAAGTCATTTTATAGACAGTGCTGCCGTCACACAGCACTGCCGTCACATTATGAAACTGGTTCCGGGCCTCTATGACATCTTCGCAAATAAGCCAATTTGTGACTCTCGGACTTTGCTTTAACGCAATTGCTTTGACTGTCATGCAGGTCTTCAGAGCCGTCTTGCTGGTGCTTTGCTTTGCCATTCTGAAAATAAACAACAAAAAATAATGTTTACATAGGCATGCTAACATTTATTTGCCATAATGAGCACACCATGACATATATTTTATTTTTCCCAGTAGCCTGTGAAGTTAATGAACCTGTAAATGAACCTGATAACAGTTTTTAAGGGGTCTTAAGGCTACACACTCCACTACAGTAGGGGGCGCAGCTTTTGGTTGGGCTGCAGTAGACTGTATCTTTGGACTACCAGTCAACAGAAGAAGTGACAGAAGATTTAACAACCGATGAGGGCAGGTGCAGCACGGTGTGTGCTTCATCAGTACCACGCTGCAGGTAACCAAGATGACGACTACAGGTAAGACCTGCAAGTTGACGTTGTTTTTAATGCTACAGATTCCCTGTGGTGAATGGTAGCTTAACATTAGCGTCAAGTGTTGCGCATAGATGTTGACAGGGCTTATTTCAGTAGTGGAGACGACTGTTAAGCTAACGTTAACCTAGAGTTGCTAGCTCAGCCTTTTGGTTAACTGTAGCAGCAACATGATGATACGCGGCGGTTATTGTAAATTCTGACCGTTGGGCATTTATTATATGACGTTAGCAAGCAAGTAACCGTTATAGCACAGCGTACTTTCTATGTGTTCAAGCTGGCTAACTGTGTGTCTCGTTATTATTTAGTTAGTGATATACTACTAGCTAACTACCCAACTAACTAAATACCAGCTACTCATTCCCGTTTTTAACAGCTAGCGTTAACGCTAAGCAAAGCCAACGTTGACACCGGTTACCGGTTCAGTGTTTGTCAACATTGGCTAACGCTGCGGTGCTGCCTTTGGGTAATACAGTAAAACTGACTACTCTAAACAGACACAGTAACGGTGAAAAGAACATTTTGTTACATCTAATGTATTTATGCAGCACTGGACTGAGGTTTATAGCAAGTTATTATTAGAAATACTTGTTTGAATAAAGTGTAAAGCAGGTCACCCACCTTGTTGTACAGTTGAAATGTCTAACTGCTGCGGTTTCAACGGCTGATGCGGTTTCCAACAGCTGATGGCTCGTGCTCATTCTGACAGATGTGTTCACTGACATTCAGCCTCTAAAGTGACCGTGGCGTTAAATCAGTAGTGAATGAACATAACAGCACTCTACAGTCTGCAATATCTGTATGACTGAAGCAAAAAACCCATTTAAAAAAAATCCAATAAAGGACTTTTCTGTCCTCTCCACCTGTCACAGGACCAGGATCGGAGGACCAGGATCGGAGGACCAGGATCGGAGGACCAGGATCACATGGTCACAGGACCAGGATCGGAGGACCAGGATCACATGGTCACAGGACCCAGGATCACAGGGGCCCAGGACTAGGGTCGGAGGACCCAGGGTCACAGGGGCCCAGGACCAGGGTCGGAGGACCCAGGATCACAGGGGCCCAGGACCAGGATCGGAGGACGTAGACGGGTCCATGTCATGATACTGAATGCACTGTGTGGGGGGGCGGCTTTACTTACTGCAATCCTCAAGTGACATTTTCCAGGAAGACTGATACTTTTTAGAAGTGTGGCACTCGTTATCAATGCAGTGTTGTGATTTATTGTACTGGCATAAGGTCAATAAAGACATTGAACTCTGCCTTATTTATGCAAGTGCTTTGCATAAATAAAAGACACTTGAAACTTGAAAACATTGGTTTCAGACAATGTTCTTACACATGTCATTCTAACCACACCTGTAGCCTCCAAACTGTTTGCCGTAAACTAAATTGGAGGCTATACAAATCATGTGAACACAGAAATTATATAATGTTTCGGTAAGAATCAGATTTAGTGTAATTTTCTTGAGATTTCCGTAAAAACGCTGGAATGTCCGACTGTCCCTGAACGCCCCTCGTCGGGGTAAATTAATGCAGTTTCACGCATTTTATCGATCCAATGTGAATGTGAAGCACACACACAAAACATTGGTTACAGACAATAGTCCACTGGTCCACAAGCCAAAGCTGTGACACTTAAGGTGTTTAAGTAAAACCTGCACTTTCAGAGGCCTAGGCCTAGAAATCTCCATGAAAACAGCTGTGTGTGGACCAGCTGGCACGTCACCATGGCAACCGGACAGCTGGAGGAAATCAGCTGTTTTGTGACCTTTGACCCAAAGAGAGACACAGATTTTCAAAGTGAAATGCCTCAGATGGCAAATTGGTGCAGTTTGGAGGAAATCAGCTGATCAGTGAACTGTCTCACTCACACACACACACACACACACACACACACACACACACACACACACACACACAGAAATCAGCTGATCAGTCAACTGTCACTCACTCACACACAGAGACATGCATACAGACATACAAACAACTACACGTGTTGACTCACAGCAAGATGCTCAATTGGAGGACATCAGCTGATTTGTGACCTTTGACCCACAGAGACACAATGACAGCCAGCCCGATTTTCAAAATAAAATGCCTCAGATGGTAAATTGGTGCAGTTTGGAGGAAATCGGCTGATCAGTGAACTGTCACACACACACACACACACACACACACACACACACAGAAATCAGCTGATCAGTCAACTGTCACTCACTCACACACAGAGACATGCATACAGACATACAAACAACTACACGTGTTGACTCACAGCAAAATGCTCAATTGGAGGACATCAGCTGATTTGTGACCTTTGACCCACAGAGACATCGATGAAAACTGCCATGTTAGCTGATGCACAAAGCTGAGGAGGGAGGCAGACGCAACCACTTTTGTAACCTGCTCCAGAGCTCTCATCTCACAAGTTAGAGACCTCAAACTACACGTGTGTGTTCAGCAGACCCTCCTCTGTCCACTGGTCCACACGCCAAAGCTCTGACACTTACGGTGCCCATGCAAAACCTGCACTTTCAGAGGCCTGTCACAGCTGAAATCTCAATGAAAACAGCTGTGTGTGGACCAGCTGGCACGTCATCACGGCAACCGGACAGCTGGAGGAAATCAGCACACACACACACACACACACACACACACACACACACACACAGAAATCAGCTGATCAGTCAACAGTCACTCACTCACACACACACACACACACACACACAGACAGAAATCAGCTGATCAGTCAACTGTCACTCACACACACACACACACACACACACACACAGAAATCAGCTGATCAGTGAACTGTCACTCACTCACACACAGAGACATGCAGACAGACAAACACACAACTACACCTGTTGACTCACAGCAAGATGCTCAATTGGAGGACATCAGCTGATTTGTGACCTTTGACCCACAGAGACACACACACACACACACACACACACACACACACACACAATGACAGCCAGCCAGATTTTCAAAATAAAATGCCTCAGATGGTACATTAGTGCACTTTAGAGGAAATCAGCTGATTTTTCACCACTCAAACTATTCCTACATGGATTCTGTACATCTTTCAACTTTGCACCTATTCAGATTAGTAGTTTCTTCATTCATTCAGGTATTCAATGTTTTTATAATTCAAAAGGCAGCTATTCATTGTGGCGTAAGCCATTCAGCTTCACCCTTTCACCTATGTAGATTAGTAGTTTATTCATTCATTCAGGTATTCAATGATTTTTCAATTCAACATGCAGTTATTCAGTGTGGCGTAAGCCAATTAATAGTTTATTCATTAATTCAGGTATTCAATGCTTTTTCAATTCAAGAGGAAGCTTTTCAGCGTGGCGTTAGCCATTCAGCAGAAAGCATTCACACCGCAATTTCTTCAGAAATTGCATTCTCTAGTTGGTGTGTATGCTGAAAGCATACACAACATATGTTGTTGTACTTTATTATTATTATTATTGGTGTGTATGCTGAAAGCATACACAACATATGTTGTTGTACTTTATTGGTGTGTATGCTGAAAGCATACACAACATATGTTGTTGTACTTTATTATTATTATTATTATTATTATTATTCTTCAGCCCATGTTTTTCGGCGCATTACTAGCCCCACGCCATTCAAGATAGGGCAACCGTTCAAACAGGAAAACGTGCGCCTCAATCGGGAATGGTTCAGAATGACTTTTCCAAGTAATCGCCAAACCTCCCATAGAAAATGAATGGGAAAAATGTTCAAAAGTCACATTTCGTCATCAAATTTCAAGCCCTCACAGCTCCCTCATACGTTCAGCCAGAAACTCCATTCAACCTGTAAAACGTTCATCATCTCGACCTCTGTCAGTACACCATTCAACCCCGGTGGTGGCATTCACCGTTTCACCACGGTCGCCGTTCAAAAAAAAAAAGTTTTTCGCTCCGTTTTCAGATTTAACATTAGTGTGTGTGTGGTGGAATGTTCGGGGCTAGAGTGGGTGATGTCATTGGTAGAGTGGAGAGGGAGAGAAAAATCGTCTGAAAATTTTGTGTTTAGCTCGCTCCCACGCCCACAGCGTGTCACTCAGACTCATGATTCATACATCAAAACGTAGGCCTGCTCGGCCCGGTCGCAGCGGTGTGACTCTGGGCCAACAGAAACGCACGCAGCTCCTGCTACGAGCCTCCAAGCGACGGGAAGTGAGACCAACTGCCGCATCAACCAGCTGGTTGACCAGCTGGCATGTCACCATGGCAACCGGACAGCTAGAGGAAATCAGCTGATTTGTGACCTTTGACCCAAAGAGAGACACAGATTTCAATTTGTGCTGGTCGAAGACCAGCACAAATTGAAGTTGAAGACACAGACACACACACACACACACACACACACACACTCACAATCACTCACATGCACATCCTTCAACTTGTTGAAGACACAGACACAGACACACACACACACACACACACACACACACACACACACACACTCACAATCAC
>NC_092012.1:26376977-26386977 GCF_042242105.1 Pempheris klunzingeri | reverse complement strand
AGACAGACACAGACAGACAGACACACACACACACTAACACACACTCACACATTAACACATACTCACTCACTCACACGCTAACACACACACTCACACACACACACACACACAGACACTCACTCACACACACACTCACACACACTTACAAATAGAATAAATAAATAACGTTGACCTCCATTAAATGACCAGTGTGACCCTATAGCAGCACAAAATGGCGGTTTGGTGTATTAATTCACTTGCAGTAGGAAATTACAATCACGCATGCACACACACACACACACAAACAAAACATTGGATTTAGACAATAGCCATACACATGTCCTTCTAAGTACACCTGCAGCCTCTAAACTCTTTGCGATAAGCTAAACTGGAGGCTATACAAATCATGTGGACACTGAAAATATGTCATGTTTCCTTAAGAATCAGATTTAGTGAGACTTAGTTAAGATTTCCGTGACAACACTCGAACGTCCGACTGTCCCTGAACGCCCCTCGCCAGAGCCGCCCGTTGCCGGACCCGTAGAAGTTCCCGGTCTTTCTCCTCTCATCCTCTGAGGTAAGTGGACGTGTCTCCTGACTGTGGTCATTTTTTAACAAATAAACACGAACTTTGTGTGGTTTAGACTGTTAATTAGCTAATTACTGATGTGATAACTGATATGGAGTTCACACATAGCAGGACTTACAGCTACTCTTGTAATTTGTAACTTTGTCACTCTGACAACTGATAGCTGCTAACAGCTAACGGTCGACGGTTAGCTAATGCTAGCGCTAGCGTCATGCTAACGGCTAGCATCTGACAATGACTCTGCATTTTACAGTCATTATCAGATGCTGGCCGTTAGCATGGCGCTACCGCTAGCGTCATGCTAACGGCTAGCATCTGACAATGACTGTGCTTTTTACAGCACAGCATTAGCTGTGTTAGCTAATGCTGTGCTTTAGAAAGCACAGTCATTGTCAGATGCTAGCCGCTAGCAGTTAACAGCCATCAGGGACAAAAGAGCCAGCACTGAATTTAGTAAGGATTCAAGGAACTTTATTTATCATACCAACACACATTTACACATGGGGAGGTATGAAATGATGTTCTCAGGTCCTGTTTTAAGCCAAGATAAATATGAAATAATAAATAAAATATAGAAAATAGAGGTCCTACATGAAATAAAATTGAAGTATTTGCTGCAGGTAGGTGTGTGTGAGGGTGTGTGTGAGGGGTGTGTGTGGGATCGACAGAGCACCACCAGAGTTCAGCAGTCTAACAGCTTCCGGAAATAACCTGCTCCTGAGCCTGCTGGTCTGCCTCCAGGTGCTCCAGACGCAGCCGCCTGCCCGAGGGGAGAGGGCCGAAGAGAGTGTGTGCAAATAATAAATATGAATAAATAAATCAGTAATAAATATTGTGTGTGTTTGATGTCTCTGCTGAATTAAAATATGAACTGAGTTTATGTCCTTTCTTTGTCTCATGTATTAAAACAATGACACCTGCCAAAGCTGGGGTTTAGCAATACATGCTAGCTGTCTAATACATGTGCTCAGAGTGAGAGGTTTGAAATGTATTTTTGTCCTTTAGACAAGAAACCGCTCCAAGAGCCTGTCCTAAGGTGAGTAAAACAGAGTCTGACCTGAAGAGGAGTGATTCTCTTGGCTGTGGATAACTGATTAGCTGTCTTACATCTATTGTTGCCATCTATCCATGATGTTTGATCATAGTGGGAGACTTAAGCCACCTCACCTTTTGAGATTTTTAAATCACTTGGCTAAACATGCAGTTAAATGGTATCCAAGTGCAATTGTCAATCATGATTTTAGTGAATGATTGTTGTTTTCTCTGCGATCTACAGTCCGAGAAGAAGAAGACGACCTGTTTCCCGTCGGCCCTGTGTCTTCCAATTCCCCCAACCCTCTATCCTATCCTCTGTCCTGCTACATCTGCTGTCTCTGCCTTCTTTCTCCCTCCCTTTATTTCACACTATTTTCAATCTTGAAAAAAGCCCTTTTTGATGAATGGTCTCCATACCTACCTGGAAAAGCAGATGAATGGTCTCCATACCTACCTGGAAATGCAGATGAATGGTCTCCATACCTACCTGGAAGTATTACTCTGAAAATCCACATTCTCTTTGCGTGGTGTGACAGCTTCTGCAGACTCTGCAAAACCGCATTCCCTTTGCCTGCTCTCTAAGCCACAGCACTCTGCCAAAACTCTGTGTGGTCTCCCAGCCACAGCATCCATACAACCTACAGAAACTTTGACCACTGACGCTGACCTTGGAAACTACCGATCATCATGCCCAGAAAAGGAAAGAGATCTCAAGCTCAAAAACTACGCTGGCAAAAGTTTAGTGAGTCTGAACCCTCTGTACAGCACGAACAGAACCATGAACCGACTGTGAGTACTCATCGTCACAGTAACACTGAGATAAGTGTTCCTGAACCAGCTCAGGCTAATGTTACATGTGTGTTAGCCTCCCGCAGTCAGAGGCATCAGAAATATGCTGAATCTAACAACAGTCAGTGCACCTGTAACTCTGCATCGTTTTTAGCAGTCCTGCATGAGAGACAGCACCTCCAAGCAGCAGATCTTGACCTTGTTTTGGACAGAGGCCATGTAATGTATCAACTCACTATGGCTCAGTTGAAGGCTGAAGGACGAATGGTTCATAATTACTTGAACACAGAGGAAATTCCTGACATTGTGTTTGGATACAGTGAGCAGCACTTAATGACAAAGTGCGAGTCCATGTTTGGTATTTTTACAGCTGAAACAGGAGATTACCCGAACCTTCCCAACAGACTTCAGTGCCTGTCATCAGAGGTAAACTATGCTTTGCTGATTATGAGTTCTCTTTGCATCGCTGTTTTCCGAGACCAGCAAGGAAGGTATGGATTTTTTGACCCACACTCCAGGCAACCTGATGGCTTACCCCCCCATGGTACAGGTGATACTGGCACAGCTGTGATGTTTCTGTTCACACATTTGAATGATCTGATAGCAAAGATTGTCACATGTTTCAGAATGGCAGGTACCAGCCCAAACACTCCATACGAGCTAATGCCTGTGTTGTTTAACACTCTGCATGAAGTCTCTGTGGATAATAATGTGTCCCATGTAAACGCTGATGTTGAGCAAGACCGCAACACTGCGTCCAGTGTTACACAGGCTGAAATTGAGATGTCTTTGCCATCATGCTCAGCTCCCTATGCTGATATTGCACGGAATGGAAATGAATTTGTTGGTAACACTAGCACTGCAGTGGAATGTCCTACATCAGAGACATCAGAGTGTAACAATGATCATATGCCAGACCTGTCAAAACTTACCATACAACAAAAGCGAAAGTTTCTAAGAAGAGCTAAGGCACTGGAACAGAAAGAAGCTACACGTGGCAAAAATGCTGAGAAAAGCAGACGAAAGGAAATTCGAAAAATAAAAAAAAATCTTAAACAGCGGGAAAGATATGCTAAAGATGCAGTTCGTAACAGACAGAAAAAATCATATGAAATTGAACGTTACAGGCAAAATGTTGAGTGCAGGAAGAGAAAGATGTCCTACATGACGAGTCGCTATCAACAAGACTCTAACTTCAGGCAAAGACAGAGATCATATATAACGAACCGTTACAGTCGAGACAGTGGCTTTCAGCAGAGACAGAGATCGTATATAACGAACCGTTACAGTCGAGACAGTGGCTTTCAGCAGAGACAGAGATCGTATATAACGAACCGTTACAGTCGAGACAGTGGCTTTCAGCAGAGACAGAGATCGTATATAACGAACCGTTACAGTCGAGACAGTGGCTTTCAGCAGAGACAGAGATCGTATATAACGAACCGTTACGGTCGAGACAGTGGCTTTCAGCAGAGACAGAGATCGTATATAACGAACCGTTACGGTCGAGACAGTGGCTTTCAGCAGAGACAGAGATCCTATATAACGAACCGTTACAGTCGAGACAGTGGCTTTCAGCAGAGACAGAGATCGTATATAACGAACCGTTACAGTCGAGACAGTGGCTTTCAGCAGAGACAGAGATCGTATATAACGAACCGTTACAGTCGAGACAGTGGCTTTCAGCAGAGACAGAGATCGTATATGAACACTCGCTATCACCTGAATGCTGGGTTCAGACAAGCCCAGAAATTGTACATCACCAGCCGCTATGCAAAGGATCCTGCATTCAGATCCAAACAAAAAGAAACAATGAGACAACTCATGAGAAACAGAAGTGTTATGACTAGAACCGTGCGTTGTGCATTGAGACTAAGGAGAAAGTACAGACAGATAAACAGACAGCAAAACCAGTGGGACGACAGTATGATCAGAGAAGCTATAGCCATTTTCCAACTACAGATAAAGAACGGACCGACGTACGCCTGCACAGTTTGCCACAGAGCACTGTTTTCAAATCAAGTGCGATCCTGTAACAGAACAAAGTATGTTAAAGATGCACGTGTGTCTGAGGCCTGCCTCACAGGAAGGTTTGTTCATGTTTGTACAGATGAATGTCAAAACTCACAACAGTGTACAGCACCAGATGAGAGAAAGAGCGAGTGGATTTGTCACTGTTGTCACAATCACCTCAAATATGGTTGCATGCCTTCTCTTGCCATGGCTAATCGTTTACAGCTTGCAGACATTCCAGATGAACTGTGTGATTTGAACATATTGGAGAGGCATCTTGTTGCTAAATGTATAGCATTTGCTAAGATTATCCCGCTTCCTAAAGGTCAGCAGAGAGCCATTCATGGTAACGTGGTGTGTGTTCCCTCTGAGGTACAAGAAACAGTTAATGCTTTACCCAGACTGAGAAGTGAATCACAGGTAATGAGAGTGAAGCTAAAGAGACGACTGTGCTATAAAGGCCATCAGTTGTTTCAAACTGTTACATGGTGTAAACTCGTGAGAGCTCTGCTTAAACTGAAACAGATCCATCCCCAGTACAGTGACATCACCATCAGAGATGAGCCAGAGTTGTGTGATCCCACACTTAATGATGAGGAGGATGATGAGAGTGATGAGGAGGATGAAATGAATGACAGTGATTATAATGTGGACGATCTGATGGAGATAGACAGGTGTGAGAGTGAGGCACTTTGTGAGGCAGAAAGACAACCTGAAGACGCTGAACAAGATGTTGACAGTCAAGTGCGTGTTGACAACCGAGCTGAGCGGCAGTCAGATCAGAATGCTAATGCTGAGGGTGATGAACCAAATGGTGGTGTTGTACTCGAGTCATGTTTACAGCCGAGTGACATTTCAGAGGAGATACTGAGTTTCAGTGAGGGAATCTACTCTGTTGCACACGCTTGATGAAACCAGACCTGTGAAACTAACACCATGCAGTTACTTCAAAACCAGACTTTGCTGTATTGATGACCGTTTTGCCAGAGATTCAAACTACTTGTTTTTTGCTCAGTTTGTAACAGAGATACATCTGGCCACTTCGAGCATGAGGATACAATTGCGGAAAGGCAAGCCCTTTACTCGAGACGGTCGTAAAATAACCAATGCCATGTTGAGAGACAAACTGGAGGTTGAAAAACTAGTGCGTAACAAAGATGCTGTCAGATTCATGATGCCACTGAGAGGCACCCCGGCCTACTGGGAAAAAACCACAAAAGATCTGTTTGCTATGATCAGACAGCTGGGAACTCCTACTTTCTTTTGCACATTTTCTGCTGCAGAAATGCGTTGGAAAGAGGTCATTACAGCTATTAAGACTCAACAAGGTGAGCAAGTGAATTTTGATGAGCTTGATTGGTCCGCAAAGTGTGACATACTACGCAGCAATCCTGTGACGACCATGCGTATGTTTGACAAACGTGTCGAGGCGCTGTTCAGAGATTTGATTCTGTCACCTGCGCAACCCATTGGCAAAGTAGTTGACTACTTTTACCGTTTGGAATTTCAGCACAGAGGAAGTCCGCACATACACTGCCTAATTTGGGTGGATGGTGCACCAGTGTTTGACGAAGACTCTGATAAGAAAGTCTCTGATTTTGTGTCAAAATATATCACAGCTGAGCTTCCAGACCCAGACACGCAACCAGAACTGCATAGGAAAGTATCAGAAGTGCAGATACACAGTAAAAACCACTCAAAGACGTGCGTGAAATATGTCGGCGCTAACTGTCGTTTTGGATTCCCCAAACAACCCGTTCCATACACGATGGTTTTGAGACCTGGACTACTTGATGATCCAGATCAAGAACCAGCATTGGATGAGAAACTCAAAGTACTGCACCGTTTGCTTCATCAACCTGAGATTGTATCTTTGAGTTTAGACCAGATTCTGGCACAGTGTGGCCTCACTGTTGACCAGTACAAACAATGTCTGCGTTCAAAAGCCAAAACAGAGGAAATTGTTCTTAAGCGTGATCCTAAAGACTGTTGGGTTAATGGCTATAACCGCTACCTCCTTGACGCCTGGGATGGCAATATGGACATACAGTTCATTCTGAATGCTTTCTCGTGTATTGCGTACATTTGCAGCTACATCAGCAAAGCTGAACATGGTTTGAGCGAGTATCTGAAAACGGTGATTGCACATTCGCGTCATGAAAATGTAAATGAGAGTGACGAAATGAAAGAAATCATGCAGGCTTACTCAAAGAAAAGAGAGGTCAGTGCTCAAGAGTGTGTGGCTCGTGCATGTGGGTTGCACATGAAACAGTGTACTCGCAGTGTTGTGTTTGTACAGACGGATGACAATGCGCTTAAAATGAGTTACCCCCTCTCGTTCCTAGAGAACAAAACAGATGACTCTGTCAATGTGTGGATGAGCGGGCTACCTGACAAGTACTACTCTAGACCAGAAACACCAGAGTTTGAGGCAATGTGCTTGGCAGATTTTGCTTCCACGTGTAGAATTGTGTATGGGAAACAGACACAAAGTAAAAATGCTGTTCCTCTGCTGAATAACATGGGACATGTTCAGATCAGAACTGGTGGTAAGCCTGCTATCATTAGATATCGGCGCTTCTCACAAGAAAAGAATCCTGAGGAATTTCATGGCACATTGCTGAAACTGTACCTTCCTCATCGCTCAGTGACCCAGCTGACAAGTAGAAACTTCCCTACATACAAATTTTTCCATGACTGTGCTGCTGTTGAGCTACCAGGTTCAGATCAGCTTCAGTCTGTACAGCAAATTGTCAAAGAAAACAGAGAGAAATACGAAAAGCACAGTCAAGACATTGATAATGCCATTGTAGAGTTTGAACAAAGCGGCGTCTTAAGAAACGAATGGTGCAATCTGGCTCCCGAGAATGAAATACAAAGGTTAGAGTGCATTGAAGAATTAGAGGCACGAGACCCCGGTGATGACGTTCCAGAGAATGTACCTGACTATAACCCATCAGAAATGCGTTCAGAAATTGCTATCACGAGAGAGGCCCCTTCCATTGATCCTACAGTGTTGCGTCAAATGTATCAGAACCTGAACCAAAAGCAAGCGTCTGTTTTCTACTACATCCGAGACTGGTGTGTGAAACGTCTGAATAACTTAAATGCAGAACAGTTTTTCTTGTATGTTAACGGCGGTGCTGGCACAGGAAAGTCTCACCTTATTAAATGTATCCACGCTGAGGCATCAAAAATATTGTGCAAACTTCCACGACATGCAGATGAAGCAGACATTTCGAAACCCACTGTTCTGTTGACTGCATTCACTGGCACAGCAGCATTTAACATTTCAGGCACTACGTTGCATTGTCTCCTGAAACTGCCAAGGAGTTTAAAACCTCCATTCAGTGGCCTTGGAAATAAACTGGATGAAGTCAGGGCTGAGCTTTGTAACGCTGAAATACTGATCATTGATGAAGTATCCATGATCTCAAAACCTCTTTTTGCCTATGTTGACGCGAGACTAAAGCAGATAAAAGGAATTCGACGACCTTTTGGTGGAATGTCTGTTCTTGCTGTTGGAGATTTCTATCAGCTCCCTCCTGTGAGACAATCTAAACCTCTTTGTGTTTATGATCCCTCTCAGATTGACCTGTGGCGTGATAATTTTCAGATGGTAACGCTGACTGAGATTATGCGGCAAAAAGATGACGTGGCTTTTGCAGAGATGCTGAATAGAATCCGTGTGAAAGAAAAGTCTGAAGCATTGTCAGAGCAGGACAGAGATTTGCTTTCACAAGCTGTCACCGAGCCAGATCAGTGTCCAAAGGATGTGCTGCATGTTTTTGCAACAAACAAACAAGTGGACAAACACAACTCAGAAACATTGGCTCTGTTTCATTCTGACATCATAAAGATAGATGCAGATGACTATAAGAAGGACATAAAAACGGGTCGTATGGAGAGGCAAGCTGTACCTTTCCAAGGGACAAAGAAAGAGTTACCTGACTCAATTGAACTTGCCATTGGTGCTCGTGTGATGATTACCAGAAATATTAATGCGCAATCGGGTCTGTGTAATGGAACTTTTGCAAAGATTGTAAGAACAGTTACTGGTGAAAATGATCAGCATGTTGTTAGACTTGGTCTCGAGCTTGATAATGTGAACAAAGATGGTAATGCAGCTGAGAATATTGTGTACATTGACAGAGACGAGGAAAATTTGAAAAAAAAGGGAGTGGTGCGTCGACAGTTTCCAGTAAGGCTGGCTTTTGCATGTACGACACATAAAGTACAAGGAATGACGACTTCCTCAGCAGTGGTGTCGCTGAAACGTGTTTTTGAACATGGTATGGCGTATGTGGCTCTCAGCAGAGTAACCTCTCTCAGTGGACTATATATCATTGATATGGATGAAGACAAGATATATGCCAATTCAGACATCAACGCAGCTCTTGCTGAGATGAGAGTAGCATCGTTGGAGCATGTTATGCCTTTACTTCATGCCACACAGACATTAAACAGATCAGATGTTCTAACTGTTGTGCATCATAACACAGAGGGACTTCCATGTCATATTGCTGATCTGAAAAGTCACCATGAACTACGTCTTGCAGATGTCCTGTGTCTAACAGAGACCCATCTCACTGGTTCATTTGTGTCTGAAAGTCTGCTATTGGATGGCTACAGCATGTTCAAACGTAATAGAAATGTGTCGTATACAAAGTACCGTGATATGGCTAATAAAAGTGGAGGCGGTGTTGCTATTTATGTCAAAAACCATATCCAAGCGAGAGAAAAGCAGTACGTGCAGAACGCGACTGATATTGAGTTTGCTGTTGTGAAGCTTGAAGCTCCAGTAAAAGCAGTGATTGCCGTCGTTTACAAGCCTCCAGGTTACAGTGTGCAGTCGTTCCTGTCAAACCTACAGAGCCTGTTGGACTCGCTGGAAATCATGGATCATCATCCCGTCTTGGTTTGTGGTGATTTTAATGAGGATCTGTTGTCTCGAGCTAACAAGCCGATTCTTGAACTGTTTCAGTCGAAAGGTTACCAGCAACTGGTTACAGCTGCTACTACAGACAAGAACACGCTGTTAGATTTGATTTTTATCTCTCGGCCGCAGTGTTGTCTTGATTCTGGTGTGCTGCAGTCTTATTATAGTTATCATAGTCCTGTGTATTGTATATTGAACAGTGATGTATTGTGAATAGAAGTGGCATTTTGGGAACTTTGAGCAAAGTGAATACTGCTAAATCATGGCATTTATGAAAACAGTACATTATGTGAATTCTCAACAGTGCGTTGCTTAAAATGACGGATAATAGTTGAATTATGAGATGGGGGGGGGTCGTCCTTTACAGCCAGGCTGTAACACCTGCCTGGCTGCACCAGCCTTAAAATGCTGGGAGGGCGGGAGGGATGGAGGGACGATCTCCCCTGAATATTATACAGAGTATGAAGTGTGGTCAAATGGTTGACTGCACAGTAAATATGAAACAAATCATGCGAGTCACGTTTTATAGAATGGAAAATATTCAAATGGAAGTGTCATTGTCAAATCTAACAAGATTGAAAACATAGGAACAATTAAATTAATGACAAGATAAAAACATCCATACACCACTCAAACATATCCCACATGGATCCTTG
>NC_092012.1:26331977-26334477 GCF_042242105.1 Pempheris klunzingeri | reverse complement strand
AAAAAAAAAACTTTCTCACTCCATTTTCAGATTTAACATTAGTGTGTATGTGGCGGAATGTTCAGAGCTAGAGTGCGTGATGTCATCGCTAGAGTGGAGAGGAGCAGAAAAATCGTCTGAAGATTTCGGGAACAACTCGCTCTCATGCCCACAGCGTGTCACTCAGACTCATAATTCATACAGAAAAACGTAGGACTGCTCGGGCCGGTCGCAACGATGCGACTTCGGACACACAGAGACGCACGCAGCAGCCCCCACGAGCCTCCAAGCGACGGAAACTCACAGGAACTGCTGCATTAAGTGCCATGTTAACTGGCAGCTCAAATCTGAGGAGGGAGGGAGACGCAACCACTTTTGTAACCTGCTCTAGCTCTCTCATTTCACAAGTTAGAGACCTGAGGAAAGAACTGAGTGTTCAGGAGACCCTCTGAAGTCCATAGGTCCACATGTTATGGCTCTGACACTTACTGGGTTTGAGTAAAACCGGCATTTTCAGAGGCATGTCACAGCTGAAATCTCCATGAAAAGAGCTGTGTCTCCCCAGAGTAGCTCCGCAGGCACTATCGCCATGACGACCCCACAGCTGCAGCTGGTTAGTGACCTACAGAGCCACTGAGCGTGCTCAGTTGGTGGGAATCAGGTGATAGCTTTACTGTCACTCTCTCACACAGAGACACAGACAAACAGAGACACAGACATGCTCAGTTGGTGGAAATCAGGTGATAGCTTAACTGTCACTCTCTCACACACAGACAAACAGAGACACATATACACACACACACACACAGACAAACAGAGACACATACACACACACACGCACACACAGACAAACAGAGACACATACACACACACACACACAGACAAACAACTACAGGTGTTGACTGACAACAAAGTCACAGGAAGTCTGCCCGAGTCTGATTTCAAAATAAAAGCCCTGTGCTTCTCAAAATAAAGTTCACCAGATACAGAAAAACAACTACACATGTTGACTCGCAACAGAGTCACAGGAACTCTGCCGAGTCTGAATTTCAAAATAAAAGCACTTAAAAAAAAATTAAATTTAATCAGATACAGATAAACAACTACACATGTTGACTCACAACAAAGTCACAGGAACTCTGCCGAGTCTGAATTTCAAAATAAAAGCCCTTTGTTTTTCGAAATTAAATTTCATCAGATTTTTCATCTGTACATCTTTCAACTTCCTTTTTCATGTTAAACCTATTCAGAAATGCAGAATATTCAATGCTTTTCAGTTCAAAAGTCAGCTATTCACTTTTCACCCTTTCACATATTCAGATTAGTACTTTATTCTTTCATTCAGGTATTCAATGATTTTCAGTTCAAAAGGGAGCTATTCATTCTAGCGTAAGCCATTCATTTTCACCCTTTCATATATTCAGATTAGTACTTTATTCATTCATTCAGGTATTCAATGATTTTCAGTTCAAATGGAGCTATTCAGTCTAGCGTAAGCCATTCAACTTTACCCTTTCATATATTCAGATTAGTACTTTATTCATTCATTCAGGTCTTCAATTCTTTTCATTTCAAAAGGGAGCTATTCAGTCTGGCGTAAGCCATTCAACTTTACCCTTTCATATATTCAGATTAGTAATTTATTCATTCATTCAGGTATTCAATGACTTTCAGTTCAAAAGGAAGCTATTCAGTCTGGCGTAAGCCATTCAGCAGCCAGCAGAGAGCAGCAGAGAGCATTCACACCGCAATTTCTTCAGAAATTGCACTTTCTAGTTATTATTTTTCTTCCGCCGCGTTTTTTGGCTCGCTTCTTCATCCACAGCTTTCAAAATATGAAATTCATACAAAATTCAAAACGTGCGCTTCAATCGGGAATCGACCGGAATGACTTTTCTCATCCGAAACTTCAAAAATGTGCCATTAATATCCATTTTTCTGACAAAAATTCCTCATAGAAATGAATGGGAAAAAATTTCAAAACTCCGATTTTCTCACCAAACTTCAAGCCCTCACAGTTCCTACATACATTCAGCCAGAAACTTCATTCAAACTCTAAAACGTTCAGCCTCTCGACCTCTTTCAGACCATACTTCAACCTCCTTCATTCCATTCACCGTTTCATCACACTCGTCTTTCAAAAAAAAAAACTTTCTCACTCCATTTTCAGATTTAACATTAGTGTGTATGTGGCGGAATGTTCAGAGCTAGAGTGCGTGATGTCATCGCTAGAGTGGAGAGGAGCAGAAAAATCGTCTGAAGATTTCGGGAACAACTCGCTCTCATGCCCACAGCGTGTCACTCAGACTCATAATTCATACAGAAAAACGTAGGACTGCTCGGGCCGGTCGCAACGATGCGACTTCGGACACACAGAGACGCACGCAGCAGCCCCCACGAGCCTCCAAGCGACGGAAACTCACAGGAACTGCTGCATTAAGTGCCATGTTAACTGGCAGCTCAAATCTGAGGAGGGAGGGAGACGCAACCACTTTTGTAACCTGCTCTAGCTCTCTCATTT
>NC_092012.1:26306977-26309477 GCF_042242105.1 Pempheris klunzingeri | reverse complement strand
AGCTGTGTCTCCCCAGAGTGGCTCATTAGGCAACATCACCATAGCAACCATCAGGTGATGAGTGACCTCTGAGCCCCACAGAGACACTGAGCATGCTCAGTTGGTGGGAATCAGGTGATACACACACACACACTCAAACACACTCACACACTCACTCTCTCACACACACACACACACACACACACACACACACACACTCACACAGACATACATACATACAAACAACTACATGTGTTGACTCACAACCGTCACAGGAACTCTGCCAGAGACCAGCAGAGATTTGAACTGAACAAATTGAACTGTCACACATACACTCACATTCACACACACCCTCACTCTCACACACATACACTCACACTCACTCTCTCTCTGTCTCACACACACACACACACACTCACTCATACACACTCACTCTCACACACACACACACTCACTCTCACACACACACTCACTCACACTCACTCACTCACTCATACACACACACACACACACATTAATGCAAACAGACATTGCGGGGACATTAGTGTGCTAACATAAATTGCGGGGACATTAGTGTGCTAACATACATTGCGGGGACATTAGTGCACTAACCGACATTGCGGGGACATTAGTGCGCCCGTAAACAGACATTGCGGGGACATTAGTGCGCCCGTAAACGGACATTGCGGGGACATTAGTGCGCTCGTAAAAAGACATTGCGGGGACATTAGTGCGCTAACCGACATTGCGGGGACATTAGTGCGCCCGTAAACAGACATTGCGGGGACATTCGTGCGCTAACAGACATTGCGGGGACATTAGTGCGCCCGTAAACAGACACAACAGTCACAGAAACTCTGCCGGAGTCCGATTTTCAAAATAAAAGCCCTGTGTTTTTCAAAATAAATTTCATCAGATTGTTCATCTGTACATCACTCAACTTCAACTGGACTCACGGTGACCTTATCAAAATAAAAGCCCAGTAATTTTCAAAACAAATTTCCTCAGATTGTTCATCGGTACATCCTTCAACTTCAATTTGTGCTGGTCGAAGACACTCACACTCACTCACTCACTCACTCACTCACACACACACACACACATACACACACTCACACTCACACTCTCTCTCTCTCACACACACACACTCACTCACTCACTCACTCACACAGACACACACTCACTCACTCACTCACACTCACTCACTCACTCTCACTCACTCTCTCACACACTCACACTCACTCACTCACTCTCACTCACACACTCACACACTCACACACACACACACACACACACACACACACATACACACACTCACACTCACACTCACATACACACTCTCTCTCTCTCTCTCTCTCACACACACACACATTCACTCACTCACTCACTCACACTCAGACACACACTCACTCACTCACTCACACGTCTGAGCAATACGGACGTCGCACGCACCACGGCGGCCCCCGCCTAAAATTTCTGCGGGAAATTTTCTAGTTTGACTTATTATTCTTCTTCCGTAGCAAAATTTCACGGCGCTACTCCTCCCAGAGCTTTCGCACCACACACATAAAAAACGCACCAAAACGTGCGGCTCGGTGGCGGTCGAGTTGCTATGACTTTTCCAAGCAATCGAAAAGCACGTTTTGGCGCAACGCGGCAAAACGTGTGCCAAATTTGCCATAGAAAATGAATGGGAAAAATTTTCAAGAGCCACATTTCTTCATCAAACTTCAAGCCCTCACAGCTCCCTCATACGTTCAGCCAGAAACTCCATTCAACCTGTAAAACGTTCATCATCTCGACCTCTCTCAGGACATCATTCAACGCCGGTCGTGCCATTCACCGTTTCTCCACGGTCGTATCTCAAAAAAAAAAAGTTTTTGACTCCGTTTTCAGATTTAACATTAGTGTGTGTGTGGTGGAATGTTCGGGGCTAGAGTGGGTGATGTCATCGCTAGAGTGGAGAGGAGCAGAAAAATCGTCTGAAGATTTTGTGAAAAACTCGCTCTCATGCCCACAGCGTGTCACGCAGACTCACTATCTATACAGAAAAACGTAGGACTGCTCGGGCCGGTCGCAACGATGTGACTTCAGACACACAGAAACGCACGCAGCCGCCTCCATGAGCCTCCAAGCGACGGAAAGTCACACTAACTGCCGCATTAAGTGCCATGTTAACTGGCAGCTCAAATCTGAGGAGGGAGGCAGACGCAACCACTTTTCTAACCTGCTCCAGCTCTCTCATTTCACAAGTTAGAGACCTCAAAACTACACGTACGTGTTCAGCAGACCCTCCTCTGTCAAATGGTTCACACGCCAAAGCTCTGACACTCAAGTAAAACCCTCATTTTCAGAGGCATATCACAGCTCAAATCTCCATGAAAAGAGCTGTGTCTCCCCAGAGTGGCTCATTAGGCAACATCACCATAGCAACCATCAGGTGATGAGTGACCTCTGAGCCCCACAGAGACACTGAGCATGCTCAGTTGGTGGGAATCAGGTGGAAACATGTGTTGACTCA
>NC_092012.1:26249477-26271977 GCF_042242105.1 Pempheris klunzingeri | reverse complement strand
AGTTTTATAGTTAATATAGTTTCTCTCTCTCTCACACACACACACACACACACACACATACAAACACTTGTACCCTGTTAGCTTAAACTATTGCAGACTAGTTTAGGTCAGAGTTCTGAGTGCTATAATTGTTGTTGAAAATAATATATACTAACATTTCTTGGTGAGTTTCTCTCTGTTTAGGGATCCTGTGAGTTCCTGTGTATTTAGGTAAGTTAACTGAAACCTCCTTTCAAGAGTAGTACTCCTTTTTTAAAAGGACATGTTGTAGATGATTTCATGACTAGCTCATGACACCCAGTCTAATTTCAAGTCCACATTTTTACCACACTAGACATTTTAAAACAAACTAAAATCTTTGTGAAAGTACATTAAAAGTTGCACAAATGAGTGCTTGACCATCATCAGTCTAAACATAGACAGATTTCACTGACGTCTTTGCAGTGTGTCATATGTTAAATGTCTTAGTCAACTCTGAAGACCCACTTTGGTGTGTGCCAGAAAAAAATGCCATTTGACATCTTTAGAGTGTGCTGAATTTGTATGGTAAAATTATATTGCAGGGTACGTGAGACGACGAAGACCAGGGCAAGGCCACGTGTGACCGGGAAGACCAGTGCACAGCCACGTGTGAGCGGGGAGACCAGTGCATAGATTTAACACAATTCGGATTTCTCATCTTGGTGAGTGTCTTCGAAGATACGACAATTTGGCTTACTGTGCTATTGTACTTCTTTTGTGTTTATCTTCTATTTGTTTTTGATGGGCTTCTGTGATGAACATCTACTGGACACAGACGCTACAAACTTGAGTGTTCAAAGGTATTTTGTTATATACTTCACATCCCATTTAAAATGTATTTTCTTTGCTTTTTAAAATAAACAATATAGACTAACAACACTGAATTGAAATGTGGTTAGAATTATTTTTCATCCAAAACTTTTGTCCAAGATGCCGAGGAAGGGCAAGAGATCGCAGGCACAAAAAGTCCGCTGGACAAAGTTCAACCTGGCAGATCCTTCCCCTGTCAGCCCACCCCCTGTCAACCAAGAGGTAACTAAACAATAAATAGAAACCTTTCGGTCAAACTTAACACAGTTCAATTATCTGCAATGTTTGACATGATTTGACTGAATGAGTTTGGTATCATGTGTCATCAGGTTTGCCAAACTCAGACACCCCCACAGCTAAAAAACGTCTGGTTGACAAACAATGAACCCTCCTGGCACCGTTCTCCAGCTAAAAAGGTAGGTTTTTTTCCCCCTCACACTCTGGTACATCTCTACTATACACAGTGTCTTCAGTTTCAAAAACTTGGTATCGTGTCATCAGGTTTGCCAAATTGAGACACCCCCACAAGCAAAAAATGTCTGTTTGACGGACGATGGACCCTCCTGGCAACGTTTTCCAGCTAAAAAGGTAGGTTTTTCCCTTCATACTCTGGTACATGTCTAAAGTACAGTCCTACCAGGACATACAATATTAGGAGAGACATAGCAAGTATAAGTATTAGGAGAAACCAGACCCCTGGCTCTGACTGGGTTCCTAAAGTGAAAACCTGAAGGGATGGACATTTCTCACACATACAACAATTTTATTTATTTACAACAACATGTATTTATTTATATATTTAAAACAGCTAACTGTAGTGAAAAAAAACTGTTATATAGAGAAAAAAACATCTCTCCACAACGTCTTCAGTTTCATAAACTTGTCTCTTATCATGTGTCATCAGGTTCCCCAAACACCTCCACAGCCAAAAAATGTCTGGTTCACGGACGATGGACCCTCCTGGCACCGTTCTCCAGCTAAAAAGGTAGGTTTTCCCCCTCACACTCTGATACATCTCTACTATACACAATGTCTTCAGTTTCATAAACTTGGTATCATATGTTATCAGATGGCTGAAAGACAGACACCTCCACAACCAAGAAGCTTCCGGATAATGGATGATGCACCATCTTGCTCCAGTTATCCAGCTACAAAGGTAGTTCTGGGTGTTGCTGCGTCTGTGTGTTGCTTGGCAACCATTCAGCTAAATGTTGCTGAAGAACTACATTGCTTGGCGGAAGAATGATTATTTGTTATCAATAAATTATGGCACTTTTCAATCATCTGAGAGGAGAACACACAACACACATGAAATCTCTCATGTGAAATAAGTTACATAATTTTAAGTTTGGCACAACATGTTCATGTAGGAGACTATAGCCAAAAGCTCCCCGCAAAGGTAGGTTTGCAGTGCCTTTGAGTGAAATGCTAATGGTGTAAATAAAATGACCCAGAACATAATTGTAACATTCAATACTATTTATCCACAGTGAAAAACTACAAGTAAATAAGTCACGTGACAAACTCAAAATGTGTGACTGCCTCTAAGGTATACTGTTAACAGCGCTCAGTCTCCACTTAGAACTCGCTAATATAGTTGCATAGAGACATGGGAAATAGTTAGCATTAGCTTTTAAAGGACGACTTGTGTTCCTTTCTGGGTTTTTCAAACAAAAATCTTTTTTTTAATGTGTAAGTTGACAAACTGAATTAATTAAATGTAGTAATAATATCAATAATAATAATAATGATAATCGTTTTTTTTTTTCAACCATATTTTGATCAGCTTCACCACTCGGCACAGCCACAGACTGTGAGAGCAAGTCATTCTCAAAGTGATGAGAGATACGACCAATTCTCAAGAAATCATCAGTGCACCTGTAATGCTCTCACATTTCTGGCCTACCACAGCGAGGGATTACAGTTCAACACAACCTACCTCGACAGAGTGCTTGAACAGGGAGATTCGCTCTATGTTGGTACCAAAAGCCAGCTTCTGTTGGATAAAAGCTTTGTGGATGACCACCTGACAGTGGAGGAAATGCCAAAGCAAGTTGTAACAGACACAAATCTCTACAGTGTACGCATGTCTTCCGTGAGGTGTGGACTCCTGACGGCCCAAAAAGAAAGCTTTGGTGGTACCTTGCCTCTTGACACACAACTTGAGTGTCTGACATCAGAAGTCTCCCATGCTTTTCTCATTGTATCACCCGAGTGCATTGCAGTGTTTCGCGACAACACAGGGCGATACGGAGTGTTCGATTCACACTCAAGAAGTGCAGCAGGCTTGCCCCACCCAGATGGAACTGCAGTTATGCTGACTTTCAATCTGCTGAGTGACATGATCACTCACCTGCACAAGCTGTTTCAAGGCCGTGGTGCCTATGCCAGCTATGAGTTTGTGCCTGTTTCTTTTGTTCCTGACAACAATTCCAGTGACCGTCCTGCACAGCCAGCTGATGGGACCATCACACAAACAGCTACGGCTATTTCAATTGTGCCTCAGTCAGAAACAACTGCCCAAACACAAGAAGCCAACTCACAAACTACTTTTTGCATACCACAAGCAGAAGTATGTGTGGAAGCCCACAAACCAAAGAACAATGGAGGCAAAGGACAACCAAAAAATCTGGAATTAAGTCTGGATCCAAAACTAAATAAACAACAGCGAATTAAAGCTATGAGCAGAACACGTACAAATAAAAAGCAAAATGTACAACCTGAACAGAAATCTACATCTCATGGACTGAGAAGCAAAAAAAGAAACCAAGATGAGAAAAACAAATATGCCAGCTGTTCAGAGTTTCGCATGAAGAAAGTGCGGGCGATGAAAACTAAATATGCCCAGGACTGTCATCACCGCGAACAAAAGCTGTTGTCATCCAAGCATCATTATGCTGACCCTCGTGTTCAAAACAAAAAGAAACTACGCATTGTAAGAAGATATCGCACAGATCCTGATTTTCAGAGTTGACAGAAAAGATATATTACAATCAGGTACAACACAGACCCTGATTTCCAGGCCAGACAAAAGGAATACATTACAAACAGGTACAATGCAAATCTGAATTTTCAGAACTGTCGCAAAAAATACTTGGCCCAGAGATATGCCTGCAACCAGGACTACAGGCAAAAACGAAAACAGTCTCTTCAAACCAAGTATCACAGTGACCCAGCCTTCAGGCTGCGTCACATACAGCGCTGTAGCCAGCACAGAAGAAACACGTTGGGTACAACTGCTGCATTGCACATTCATCACAAGTTGCAGTGTGCACTGAGACTGAAAAGGAAATACAGACAGATCATGATCCACTGCCATCAAAATCCACAGCCTGAGGTACAACCCCAACCTCTCATTGACAGTGTCATGCAAGCTGCCATAACTTTATTTCGTCAAGTAATTCAGCATGGACCCACCTATGTCTGTACAGTGTGCCACAGGACTCTGTTTCCTAATCAAGTCAAGCGTTGCAACAGGTCAAAATATGTCAAAAACATTCCTGTAGTAGATGCTTGCTTAACAGGAAAATATGTTCATGTTTGTGACACTGAATGCTCGCCTGTCTGTACCACTCCACGAGAGAGAATGCAGGAGTGGATTTGCCCTACTTGTGACAGCCACCTGAGCAGAGGAAGCATGTCTTCTGTTGCAGTGGCAAATAAACTGGAGCTGGCCCCAATCCCCCCAGAATTGGCTGAACTGAATGTGCTCGAAAGACAGCTCATTGCCAAAATCTTACCTTTTGCCAAAATAGTTGCATTGCCCAAAGGACAGCAAAGAGCAGTACACGGTGCTGTTGTGTGTGTCCCGTCAGAAGTGCAATCAACAGTGAACTGTCTTCCGAGACCCAGCAACGAAGCCCAGTTGTTGCAGGTCAAACTCAAAAGACGCATTAAGTACAAGGGACATCAATACTTTTACACCGTCAACATGAAAAATGTGCTAGTGGGACTGAGAAAACTGAAAGAGATGCATTCAGAATACAAAGATGTATCTATAGATGAAAATGCCACATTCAGCAGTCTCACAGATGATCCCCCAGAAATGGAAACCACTGCAGATGCAAACACAGAGCAGGCCAAGCAGTCCCCAAACCCAGAGAATGGACAAGAGCAACTGAGACCTGGTCTGGCTCTGGACACTTGCATGCAGCCAGCTGACATAGCACAAGAACTGTTATCATACGGTGACGGAATATTCAGCATTGCACCCGCCCAAGGAAACAAACCCGTTGGCTTCTTTTCCATACCTAAACTAGAAGCCATGGCCTTCCCTGTGCAGTTCCCAACAGGACAAAACACATTTGATGAGGTCAGAAAACTGAAACTGTCCCCGAGCATGTACTTTAATGCAAGACTGTTTTGTGCAGATACCCGTTTTGCAAATGACCAGAGTTACCTGTTCTTCGCACAGTTTGTGACAGAAACACACATGGCTAAAAACAGCATGTCCATTCAAATGCGTAAAGGCAAACCGATCACCGGAGCAGGTCAAAGGATTTCCAACAGAATGCTCCAAGATAAACACGAGCTGGAAAAACTGATCAACAACAAAGAGGCGACGCGCTTCATGCAACCTCTGAGAGGCACTCCAGCTTATTGGGAAAAAACACTGAAAGATCTCAATGCTATGGTCAGACAGTTGGGCCCGCCTACCTTCTTTCTGACATTTTCTGCTGCAGAAATGAGATGGCCTGAGGTCATTGAAGCCATTAAAGCCCAACAAGGTGAACAAGTTGACTTTTCAGAGCTGGACTGGAACGCAAAATGTGACATTCTACGAAGCAACCCCGTCACAGTAATGCGGCTGTTTGAGAAAAGAGTCGATGCTCTGATGTCAAATCTGATCCTGTCACGCGCACAGCCCATTGGCGAGGTGGAGGACTTCTTCTATCGCGTGGAGTTCCAAGCCAGAGGAAGTCCTCATATTCACTTACTTGTTTGGATCAAAAATGCCCCCCAGTTTGGAGAAGATGATGACAAAGACGTCATCGACTTCATTGACAAGTACATAACTTGCCAAATGCCTGACATCGATGCAGACCCTGAGCTCAACAAGATTGTGTCAGAGGTTCAGGTTCACAGCAGAAATCATTCGAAGTCATGCAGGAAAGGCAATGTTGGGCTTCACTATACAGTGAATGGCACATGTGAAGACCGCATGTTTCTTTGTCTGTAAAACTATTGGGCTCCTTTCCCCAATGCCCCCAGTTTCACAGATAGGTGTGAAATCACCCCCGCGCCCAGCTCCACTGTCACCATTGGCCGGAGGGGACACATGATTTTACGACCGCAGGCCCACAAAACCAGTTCACCCCCACTGAACTCTCTCTTTCTCATCGTCTCTCCTGAAGTGGAGAGACCAGGTCTTTCCTGCTCCCTCTCCTCCTGCAGAGGAGAGACCAGCTCTCCTGATCTTTCCTGAAGAGGAGAGACCAGCTCAACTCAGCTAAGCTCTGCCTCAGTGTGGTCTGTCCAGAGCAGCCACCTCCTTCATGGTAGCGACACAAGGTCCTGCCTGAAGTAAGCAGATCAGCGCCAGCAGGCACGACCCAGAGTCTGCCAGCTGATAACCAGAACCAACAACAGGAGCACACCAGCAAGTTAGCACAGAGCTGCTAACTAACAGGAACAAAGGAGCGACCGGATTCCTCCAGCCTGCAACCACTCAGCACGGACACGAACCACACCTTTCCTCCAGCAACAAGCTGAGAAAGCAGCACCCTCAAGGACACTTCGTCTCCCCTTTTAAGGACTGGTAACAAACTCTAACTGGGCATAATTAGCATAGCATTACTGCATACATGGTTTACCCTTGTTAATGTATTGACTTGTTTTAATGTTCATTGAGTTTGATTATTGTGATGTGTTGTAGATTACTGTGCATCCATTAAGTTTAGTTGATGTTAGCCTACAAACTAACCATCCTGTCTTAACCTGCACCTTTATCTCTCTCACACACACAGTCTGGCAACAGGCCACTGAGGGACAAGGCTAAGCTAACAGCACTTAGCTTTCCTTTGTCTGCCTCTGACCCACACCCCAGGGGGTCTGGCCATCACCATTTGGTCTCTCTCCCCCACCTTTGTGGGACCCATCTCACATTCCTCAGCCTTATCACACACACACACACACACACACACACACACACTCTTACACTCATATTATTTTAGTTTAGTCATAGAGATTTAGTTAGATTGTTTGATTGATTTTGTTTCTGCAACAGCAGATGTCTTCAACACCTACTCTGCTTCAGCCGTACTTACAACCGAAGTACAAGTCCTTAATGCATAACAAATGATGTCCCTGAATTTTGCTCTGTTTTAATAAATGTTTTAATACTTGCTGTCTCCGTTAATGTTGTACAATTGTGGACACTGCCAACCTCTACACTGTCAAGAACTCCAAAAATCCTTCAGCTAGCTATCAATGTGGTAATTTTGGTAGTAATTATTAAATTAATTATAAAACATAATTCCAAATTGATAGTTTAGTATTTTTATGAGACTAAATCAATTAGAACGGCTGTCTTTTCCTCGTTTTTCGAGGTGGTGCCCCAATTGAGGTGGACTTTAATCAAAGTTCATTCATTTTAATAATTATTAATTATCTTTGATAATTATTAATTATTTCTGATAGCCAAATTGAACATTACCACTTGTTAAAGCACAACAAATGGTGCGTCCCGTGTGAGGCAGAGTACTGTTGGCAATTGTTCATATTTGTACAATATTAATTTTCAGCAGAATTTTGGTCAAAACCAAAATTTTTGAAAAAAAATTAAAACGAGCAAAATTACCATTTTAACCACTAGTCAGTCACAGAAGTACTTCCAGCTGTACTTTCAAGTGCATTGTGGTGAAAATCAATCTAACTAAATTAAGCTAAAAGCAATTTGAAGAGTTAGTGTAGTGTACTGTGAATTAAGGCTAAAGCTAATGCTAATACTGGTGCCTATGTTTGAAAGCAAACATTGAAAGCCCCATAGTGTTACATTTAGAGCTTGCTACTGCTGCTAACCTTTCAGGTAAACCTATCCTGTAGGAAGAATTTGGTTCGGCATCTGAATGTCACACATTCAATGCAATCTGTCCATTCGCTGTTAACTAAAGTGCTTCCTGTTTGTTAAGACACAGCGTGCCACCGGCCCTGTGAACTTAGAGCTTGAACCTGGCTGTTACTGCCGTGCATTTCAGCCTGATTAAGAAATAGAGCCTGAGAGAGAGCCACAGCGTGCTATCAGCCCTGTGAAGTTAGTACCTAGCTGCAACTGCCACGTGTTCCAGCTTGAGTAACCTAAAGAGACATTCCTGACTGTTACTGCCGTGCATTTCAGCTAGAGAGTCAAAATTTTGGTGAGCAAACTTATTTTGTGTAAATCTGCATTTACCTTAATTGGCCGTAGTTTGCTATCCCCACCAGTTCCACTAGATAGTGTATAGCTACCTTCTAGTGCAGGCCACCACAGTGTTAGGCTAGTAGTATTCCCCAAGCTACACTTCAAGGTGTCTGCCACCGCAACACCACAGCCAACCACTTTGCTTCATCGCATTTTAACTTGTTTTACCTCACCCCTTTTTAGGCAACAATGGAGAACCCCTGTGTAGAGCAGTTTATTTCTTCCCTAGCACAGAGCCTAAAGCCTGGCTACCCCGAATTCATCAACAAATTGAATTTCAGTGAGTGTACAGAAGAGATAGACTCCCTACTAAACAACAGGTGTGATGCACAGACTGCATCCAAGGGCTCCTTGTTAAAATGCTTGCTCTTGACTTTTCACAGGCAAACCAGCCTCGCCCTTCAGAGTAGAGCAGCCATAGAGAAGGAGGTAGAAATCCTGAGAGCGCAAAATGCTAGCCTCTTCCATGAGGTTCAGATGGCTAATAAGAAAGCCCTGCGCTACTTAGAAGACCTGCACACAGCAGAGTTAGATCTCTGTTCGCAGAAGGAAGAAATGTATAGACTGAAGTCAGAACATTTGGCCCGACCAGAGTCGATCAGCCAGTGTGATTCCGGTTACTCCGATTCACACTCTTCTACCAGTGACAGGTTCAGTTTTTCCCCAAACAGAGGACATGAACTATTCCCACCTGAACACAAGTTCTTGGGAATGAAGTCAGCTCCTCAGCCTCCGCTGAGAGACCGAGCTCAAAGCCGCCTGACTTCCCATTCCTCTGAAGCAGACAGAGAGGAGTTGTCTAGCATATCTTCTAGAAGATACTCCATCTCAAGTCCCTCATTCATGTCACTGCACGACACATTTCTCCATGCTTGTCCCTCCAAAGATGGGACTAGAACAGTCCAGGACTGCTCAGCCTCCTCTCTGCATCACCGTCAGAGTGGCCGCTGTTCAGCCCCTGTTCTTCCACCACAGAGAAGTGTAGGGCATGATTTACATATCAATGACACTGGCTTAGTCTCGCCTTCACAGAGTCCCCGCCTTGAAGAGCTTGAGCTTCTAGCTAGAAGCATTGATAGGTTTGATCCAGATAACTGTGATCACCAAGTTGAGGACTATTTCAGGGAGCTAGACTACAACTTAATTGACTTACCCCATGCAACTGAAAGGGAGAAAGTTAGACTTGTGTGGAAAACCAGCTCTAAAGCAGCCCACAAGTTTATACAGTCACGACCTCCCAGTGTCAGAAATGAGTATAAATTGCTACGTCAAGCACTGACAGAAGAATTTTCGTGTGCTACTGACGACACCACAGCAATAGTTGCAGCCCTACAAATTAAGCATGCCCGTCGTGAGCATCCGAAAGAGTACTACCAACGTTTGAGACACGCATATTTCCAGGGAAAGAATGCACCAGGCTTAGAAGAAAGCTCCACCTTCAAGGCCTTATTCTTGAGGAACCTCCACCCATGTGTGCGCACTCACGTTGTACTCAGGACACAGGAAGGTGACCCCTCATTGCAGGAGATCCGGAAGATGACACAGGTAGTCTGGGAAACTATTGTCTCTTCCAAAGCAAGGGGGGGGACAAGTGAGCCACCCAGCTCACACACCAAGGTGTTAAACAGGTCAGCTGCCCCAAAAGTTCACCCTCACAACCAACGAAAGGGGGGTGACAAAAGACCACATAGGGACACTGAGCGTAACCGCCAGGTCCATCCACTGCCCAGGGATAGACACTCCAAGCACAGGAGCAGGAGACTGCCATATGCAGAAATCCAGGCAAGGAACAGTGACCAGGTAGTGTACGGGTCAGATGATGACTACAGCATCTCTGACCGCAGCTCAGAACATGGCCATAATCTACCAGACACTGACAGTGACTCGGAATGTCTCTCTCCCTCTGGCTACCAGGAGCGTTACAGCCCTGGGCCAAGAAAGAATAAGAGCTCTAGAGCGCACTCTTTTTGGTCATGGCAGCACTGACCAGATGACAGACACCCAATCTACCTCACCTTCACTACAGTTATTTAGGCAAATTTGAATTTGTTAGCAACAGCAACAAACTCATTTGAGCACTCAGTAATAAACAAACATTACTGAAAGCCTAAATTCTGATTGGATTCAACACCACTGCTCAACTTCCAAGTACACTTGGACCAACTTCATATTTTGTCAGTAAAATCATACAAAACACACGTAGGACACACTGTTATGACTTTGTCATTTTAGGTGCCTCTATCTCTGTTACATAACACACTGACATTTCTTGTTCCCACTAACCCTCACTAACAACTGAGAAACACAGGTTATTAGGATGCAGTATGTCATTGTTGTGTATGAAGAACTGTTTTGTAACGTATGTCTGTTCTAGCTTAGCCAAGATAGATTCAGCATATGCCCAGTTGGATAACAAACTGCCCAGTAGTTACCAACTTGTTTCACCTGGACTGACAAAAAATGAACAATGGCCGAAACATGCACAATTATCCCATCAGCATCCCACATCAGGTGACATCCTGATGGCAGGGGGGATGTTGGGCTTCACTATACAGTGAATGGCACATGTGAAGACCGCATGTTTCTTTGTCTGTAAAACTATTGGGCTCCTTTCCCCAATGCCCCCAGTTTCACAGATAGGTGTGAAATCACCCCCGCGCCCAGCTCCACTGTCACCATTGGCCGGAGGGGACACATGATTTTACGACCGCAGGCCCACAAAACCAGTTCACCCCCACTGAACTCTCTCTTTCTCATCGTCTCTCCTGAAGTGGAGAGACCAGGTCTTTCCTGCTCCCTCTCCTCCTGCAGAGGAGAGACCAGCTCTCCTGATCTTTCCTGAAGAGGAGAGACCAGCTCAACTCAGCTAAGCTCTGCCTCAGTGTGGTCTGTCCAGAGCAGCCACCTCCTTCATGGTAGCGACACAAGGTCCTGCCTGAAGTAAGCAGATCAGCGCCAGCAGGCACGACCCAGAGTCTGCCAGCTGATAACCAGAACCAACAACAGGAGCACACCAGCAAGTTAGCACAGAGCTGCTAACTAACAGGAACAAAGGAGCGACCGGATTCCTCCAGCCTGCAACCACTCAGCACGGACACGAACCACACCTTTCCTCCAGCAACAAGCTGAGAAAGCAGCACCCTCAAGGACACTTCGTCTCCCCTTTTAAGGACTGGTAACAAACTCTAACTGGGCATAATTAGCATAGCATTACTGCATACATGGTTTACCCTTGTTAATGTATTGACTTGTTTTAATGTTCATTGAGTTTGATTATTGTGATGTGTTGTAGATTACTGTGCATCCATTAAGTTTAGTTGATGTTAGCCTACAAACTAACCATCCTGTCTTAACCTGCACCTTTATCTCTCTCACACACACAGTCTGGCAACAGGCCACTGAGGGACAAGGCTAAGCTAACAGCACTTAGCTTTCCTTTGTCTGCCTCTGACCCACACCCCAGGGGGTCTGGCCATCACCATTTGGTCTCTCTCCCCCACCTTTGTGGGACCCATCTCACATTCCTCAGCCTTATCACACACACACACACACACACACACACACACACACTCTTACACTCATATTATTTTAGTTTAGTCATAGAGATTTAGTTAGATTGTTTGATTGATTTTGTTTCTGCAACAGCAGATGTCTTCAACACCTACTCTGCTTCAGCCGTACTTACAACCGAAGTACAAGTCCTTAATGCATAACAAATGATGTCCCTGAATTTTGCTCTGTTTTAATAAATGTTTTAATACTTGCTGTCTCCGTTAATGTTGTACAATTGTGGACACTGCCAACCTCTACACTGTCAAGAACTCCAAAAATCCTTCAGCTAGCTATCAATGTGGTAATTTTGGTAGTAATTATTAAATTAATTATAAAACATAATTCCAAATTGATAGTTTAGTATTTTTATGAGACTAAATCAATTAGAACGGCTGTCTTTTCCTCGTTTTTCGAGGTGGTGCCCCAATCGAGGTGGACTTTAATCAAAGTTCATTCATTTTAATAATTATTAATTATCTTTGATAATTATTAATTATTTCTGATAGCCAAATTGAACATTACCACTTGTTAAAGCACAACAGCAATGTGCTGTGCAGATTTGGGTTTCCAAAACTACCCACAGACAAAACCATCATCACCTTCCCAGATGACATGATGTGTGATGATGATGAAGATGGAAACCAGCAAAGCAAAAGTGGGAAAGACAAAGACGGCAAGCCTAAGAAAGCAAGAAAAAAGCGAGCACTTGGAAAGAGACAAAGGAACGCCAAAGCAAAACTACAACCACTGAGGAATTTGCTTAGTGACCCAGATGCCTCATTCGACAGCTTGTCAGAGCTGCTGCAAAAATGCAACTTGACCCCCGAAGAATACAAGCAATGTGTCAATGATCTAACCACTGGCAATGTGATTCTGCTGAAGCGTCATCCAAAGGAGTGCTGGGTCAATGGATACAATGCAAATCTGCTGAGAGCGTGGAACGCCAACATGGACATTCAATTTGTGCTTGACGAGTACAGCTGCCTCATGTACATGATGTCATATGTGTCCAAGCCAGAACACGAGATGACTGAGTTTCTGAATACAGTCATTCGTGATGTCCGTAAAACAGACGTGAACGAACGCGAAGAAATGAAGCAGATAATGCAGGCGTACGCTAAACACAGACAGGTCAGTGCTCAAGAGTCTGTGGCGCGCACGTGCAGCTTGCCGCTCAAAAAGTGCTCGCGTAATGTGGTGTTCATACAGACCGATGATGATGCGCTGAAAATGAGCCTTCCCATGAATCGGTTACGGGAAATGGCACCAGATGCAGAGGAAGTGTGGATGTCAGGAATACCAGAAAAATACACAGAAAGACCAGAAACCCCCGAGTTTGAACACATGTGTTTGGCTGAGTATGCTTCACAGTACAGGACCCTCTACGGTCGTCAAACTGAAGGCAAAAATGCCATCCCCCTTTTGCACGACAAAGGGCATATTCAAAAAAGAACTGTGGGAAAACCTGCCATCGTCAGATTTCCACGCTTCTCTGAAAAGAAAACACCCGAAAAGTTTTACGGGCGTTTGCTGAAACTGTACTTTCCACACAGATCAAATAACGACCTGAAAAACGAAGAGCACCCAACATATGAGCAGTTCTACAAAAGTGGACGCAAGTGGGGCTATGACGTACGTGTCCTGGTCGATGCCATGAAGAAACGATATGAAGGTCATGGCAAAAAAATTGAGAAGGCACTGGCAAAGATTCAACAGCAAGGGCCGATTCTTAATGCGTGGAACACTTTTGCACCCGAGGTTGAAGTGGATCGTTTGGAGTGTATTGCCGAGCAAGAGCCCCTAAATCCCAATGAGGAGAACGAGCGAGACAATGTACCCGACTACGATGCCATATGTGACAAGGGTGGAGTTCTTCCAGCAATAGAAGCCCCAAAGTTGAGCCCAGACTTTGTGAGAAAATTGTACCAAAGCCTCAACGAAGAACAGGCGTCCATATTCTACACTGTGCGCGAATGGTGCCTGAAGCGTGTCTGGGGCCACAATCCTGAGCAGTTCTTCTACTTTGTCTCAGGGGGAGCTGGCTGTGGAAAATCGCACGTCATCAAGTGCATATATGAGGAGACGACAAAGATTCTGCGACAACTTCCGAGATTCCGCAACGAAGCAGACATGTCCAGGCCTGCGGTGCTTCTGACTGCATTCACTGGCACGGCGGCTTTCAACATCTCAGGAAAAACCTTACACTCCATCCTGAAACTGCCACGAAGTCTGAAAGCGCCATATCAAGGACTTGGAAATGCACTTGATGAAATGAGAGCGACGCTGTCAAATGCAGACATTCTGATAATAGATGAAATCTCCATGGTTTCCAAAGAGTTATTCGCATATGTCCACTGGAGATTTCAACAGATCAAAGGTAACAAGAAACCTTTTGGAGGGATGTCTGTCCTAGCAGTGGGAGACTTCTACCAACTGCCGCCCCTTGGTAAAGCTAAACCACTGTGCGTGTATGAAGGCGACGTGCTCGACCTCTGGAGAGACAACTTTCAGATGGTCATCCTGACACAGATCATGCGCCAAAAAGATGATCTGGCTTTTGCGCAGCTCCTGAACAGACTGAGGGTGAAACTGAAGTCAGATGCGCTCAGCAATGATGACAGAACATTGCTCACCCAGGCTGTCCACGATGTCAAGGACTGTCCACTTGATGCCCTGCATATCTTTGCAACAAACAGAGAGGTTGATGACCACAATTCCGCAACCGTGGCTGCTCTCCATTCTGACTTTGTAAACATACAAGCAGAAAACTACAAAAAAGACACCACCACAGGGGCAATGATCCAGGCGCGGGGCATCAAAGGCAGAAAAACAGATTTGCCAGACAACATAATGGCTGCTCAAGGAGTACGCGTTATGATGATCAGGAATCTGGATGTGGAGGATGGGATTGTCAATGGCACTTTTGGTACGCTTGCCAACATAGTGACAAAAGAGCAAAATGGACAAAGGACAGTCACACTCCTTGGTCTCCGATTGGACAATCCCGCTGCGGGACAAAGATTCCGCAAAAAGATACTGGGGAAGACGGACAACTTGGTGTACATAGAAAGAAGTGAGGAGCACATGAGCAAAAAAGGAGTGGTGCGAAGGCAGTTCCCACTTAAGTTAGCCTTTGCATGCACAGCTCACAAAGTGCAAGGCATGACAATGCAGTCAGCAGTTGTCAGCTTAAAGCGTGTGTTTGGACCTGGAATGTCGTACGTTGCCCTCAGCAGGACCACCTCACTTCAAAGACTGTACATCACAGATTTTCAGGAAAAGAAAATCTATGCCGATCCTGCAATCACAGCTGCACTGCAAAGTATGAGGCAAGTGTCATTCGACAGCACAAGACCACTGTTGCAGCATGTGAGATCGACAGAACAAACTGCCCGCCATTTCATCCTCATTCACCACAATGCACAAGGACTTCCAACTCACATTGAGGACATGAAGTGCCACCACGAACTGGGACTTGCTGACGTCTTGTGCATTACGGAGACACATTTGTCTGGATCCTCTGTTGCCCCAGATTTTCAGTGGGAGGGATACAACGTGTTTGCACGTAGCAGACACGCTTCCTACGCCAACCATCCAAACATGGCACAAAAGGATGGAGGTGGAGTCGCAGTGTACTGTAAGAGCCATATTCAAGCAGAGGCTCGAAGGTACATGTACACCGATGTTAGTGATCTCGAGTTTGTGGTTGTCAAAGTTGAAGCCCCGGTCAGAGCGCTGATTGCAGCTGTTTACAGACCCCCAAACTTCAGTCTAGACAAGTTTTTGCCAAACATGAAAAGCCTTTTGGACTCTTTGGACATGATGAACCAGCAACCAGTCATTGTCTGTGGAGACTTCAATGAGGACCTTCTCAGCAAAGGAAAGAAGGCCATACAAGAGCTGCTCCAGTCCAGAGGCTACACACAACTTGTCACAGCTGCAACAACTGAAAAAGAGACACTCATTGATCACATTTACATATCCCAACCACACACCTGCCTCCAATCAGGTGTACTGCAGACCTACTACAGTTATCACAGTCCAGTTTACTGTATTTTAAGTCTGTAATAACCTCAGCAGCAACCTTTGTCAAACACATAATCATGTATTTGGAAGAAGTATCTTGCCAACAAATATGATCATGCTGTTGTGAAAAGGAACAAAAACAAGTGACATAAGGAGGAGAGAAAGCATGGGGGACAGAGGCACCAACAAAGAAACCAACATAACCTGCAGTGAGGACATGCAAATCAAAACAAACACAAAGTGCAAAAGTGGAAAAACCAGAAGCAAGTCCACACCAAAAAGCAAGACTATGAATGAAAACGTCAGCAAACACCATCTCCACACAAACAAGGGAGAAAGCAAAGGGGGCAGCAGAAACATCGTCTACAGTGACAACAAATCACTATTCCAGCGGTGCTGTGTCTGCAGGTGGAGAAGGAGGCGGCACCTCAAACGACAAAATGAGGTAAATGCTATGTAGTTGCACTACCAGAGTTGTCTTTGTTGTTGATCCTTGAGAAACATGAGACTAATGTGGCTTTTTTTCCTCTGTAGGTTCACTTCGGCAAAGGGGGACAGAGGCAAAATCCTGGCATGCAAACCTAAACAAACACAAAGTGCAAAAGGGGCAAACAAAAACAAGTCACTATTCCAGCGGTGCTGTGTCTGCAGGTGGAGAAGGAGGCGGCACCTCAAGCGTCAAAATGAGGTAATGTAGTTGCACTACCAGAGTTGTCTTTGTATGTTGTTCCCCCTTGAGAAACATGAGACTAATGATGCTTTTTTTTCCTCCATAGGTTCACTTTGGCAAAGGGGGCAGAGGCAAAATCCTGGCACACACACGCAAAGTGCAAAAGGATACAAAGCCAGCATCACCTACAGTGAGGCCAAAGCACTGTTGCAGTGATGCAATGCAGACACAGCATGCGAGGAGGTGGCACCTCACAGGAAGGAATGAGGTAAGTGCTATGTAGTTGCACTACACAGGGCTGTTGTTGTTGTTTCTTGAGAAACATAAAACTAATGTTGCTTTGTTTCTGTAGGTTCAGTTTGCTCAGCACAACAGGGTGACGGAGGCAGAATCCTGGCATGCAAACCGAAACTAACACAAAGCAAAAAAGGGGGCAGCAAAAACATCATCTACAGTGAAAACAAATCACTGTTCCAGCGGTGCTGTGGCATCTCAAAGGAAACAATGAGGTAAATGCTATGTAGTTGCACTACGCAGGGCTGTTGTCGTTGTTGTTCCTTGAGAAACATGGAACTAATATTGCTTTTTTTCTGTAGGTTGACTTTACAAAACACAACAGCGGCAAAGGGTGACGGAGGCAAAATCCTGACATGCAAACCTAAACAAACACAAAGTGCAAAAGGGGCAAACAAAAACAAGTCACTATTCCAGCGGTGCTGTGTCTGCAGGTGGAGAAGGAGGCAGCACCTCAAGCGTCAAAATGAGGTAATGTAGTTGCACTACCAGAGTTGTCTTTGTATGCTGTTCCCCCTTGAGAAACATGAGACTAATGATGCTTTTTTTTCCTCCATAGGTTCACTTTGGCAAAGAGGGCAGAGGCAAAATCCTGGCACACACACGCAAAGTGCAAAAGGATACAAAGCCAGCATCACCTACAGTGAGGCCAAAGCACTGTTGCAGTGATGCAATGCAGACACAGCATGCGAGGAGGTGGCACCTCACAGGAAGGAATGAGGTAAATGCTATGTAGTTGCACTACACAGGGCTGTTGGTGTTGTTGTTTCTTGAGAAACATGAAACTAATGTTACTTTGCTTCTATAGGTTTAGTTTGCTCAGCACAACAGGGTGACGGAGGCAAAATCCTGGCATGCAAACCGAAACTAACACAAAGCAAAAAAGGGGGCAGCAAAAACATCATCTACAGTGAAAACAAACCACTGTTCCAGCGGTGCTGTGGCACGTCAAAGGAAGCAATGAGGTAAATGCTATGTAGTTGCACTACACAAGGCTGTTGTCGTTGTTGCTTCTTGAGAAACATGGAACCAGTGTTGCTTTGTTTCTGTAGGTTGACTTTACAAAACACAACAGCGGCAAAGGGTGACGGAGGCAAAATCCTGACATGCAAACCTAAACACACACAAAGTGCAAAAGGGGCAAACAAAAACAAATCACTATTCCAGCGGTGCTGTGTCTGCAGGTGGAGAAGGAGGCGGCACCTCAAGCGTCAAAATGAGGTAAATGCTATGTAGTTGCACTACCAGAGTTGTCTTTGTATGTTGTTCCCCCTTGAGAAACATGAGACTAATGATGCTTTTTTTCCTCCATAGGTTCACTTTGGCAAAGGGGCCAGAGGCAAAATCCTGGCACACACACGCAAAGTGCAAAAGGATACAAAGCCAGCATCACCTACAGTGAGGCCAAAGCACTGTTGGAGTGATGCAATGCAGACACAGCATGCGAGGAGGTGGCACCTCACAGGAAGGAATGAGGTAAGTGCTATGTAGTTGCACTACACAGGGCTGTTGGTGTTGTTGTTTCTTGAGAAACATGAAACTAATGTTACTTTGCTTCTATAGGTTTAGTTTGCTCAGCACAACAGGGTGACGGAGGCAAAATCCTGGCATGCAAACCGAAACTAACACAAAGCAAAAAAGGGGGCAGCAAAAACATCATCTACAGTGAAAACAAACCACTGTTCCAGCGGTGCTGTGGCATCTCAAAGGAAACAATGAGGTAAATGCTATGTAGTTGCACTATGCAGGGCTGTTGTCGTTGTTGCTTCTTGAGAAACATGGAACTAATGTTGCTTTGTTTTCTCTGTAGGTTCACTTCAGCAAAGGGGGACAGAGGCAAAATCCTGACATGCAAACCTAAACACACACAAAGTGCAAAAGGGGCAAACAAAAACAAGTCACTATTCCAGCGGTGCTGTGTCTGCAGGTGGAGAAGGAGGCGGCACCTCAAGCGTCAAAATGAGGTAATGTAGTTGCACTACCAGAGTTGTCTTTGTATGCTGTTCCCCCTTGAGAAACATGAGACTAATGATGCTATTTTTTCCTCCATAGGTTCACTTTGGCAAAGGGGGCAGAGGCAAAATCCTGGCACACACACGCAAAGTGCAAAAGGATACAAAGCCAGCATCACCTACAGTGAGGCCAAAGCACTGTTGGAGTGATGCAATGCAGACACAGCATGCGAGGAGGTGGCACCTCACAGGAAGGAATGAGGTAAATGCTATGTAGTTGCACTACACAGGGCTGTTGGTGTTGTTGTTTCTTGAGAAACATGAAACTAATGTTACTTTGCTTCTATAGGTTTAGTTTGCTCAGCACAACAGGGTGACGGAGGCAAAATCCTGGCATGCAAACCGAAACTAACACAAAGCAAAAAAGGGGGCAGCAAAAACATCATCTACAGTGAAAACAAATCACTGTTCCAGCGGTGCTGTGGCACGTCAAAGGAAGCAATGAGGTAAATGCTATGTAGTTGCACTACACAAGGCTGTTGTCGTTGTTGCTTCTTGAGAAACATGGAACCAGTGTTGCTTTGTTTCTGTAGGTTGACTTTACAAAACACAACAGCGGCAAAGGGTGACGGAGGCAAAATCCTGACATGCAAACCTAAACACACACAAAGTGCAAAAGGGGCAAACAAAAACAAGTCACTATTCCAGCGGTGCTGTGTCTGCAGGTGGAGAAGGAGGCGGCACCTCAAACGACAAAATGAGGTAAATGCGATGTAGTTGCACTACCAGAGTTGTCTTTGTATGTTGTTCCCCCTTGAGAAACATGAGACTAATGATGCTTTTTTTTCCTCCGTAGGTTCACTTTGGCAAAGGGGGCAGAGGCAAAATCCTGGCACACAAACGCAAAGTGCAAAAGGATACAAAGCCAGCATCACCTACAGTGAGGCCAAAGCACTGTTGCAGTGATGCAATGCAGACACAGCATGCGAGGAGGTGGCACCTCACAGGAAGGAATGAGGTAAGTGCCACTACACAGGGCTGCTGTTGTTGTTGTTGTTTCTTGAGAAACATGGAACTAATGTTGCTTTGTTGCTGTAGGTTCAGTTTGCTCAGCACAACAGGGTGACGGAGGCAAAATCCTGGCATGCAAACCGAAACTAACACAAAATGCAAAAGCAAAAACTTTACCTACAGTGAGGACAAACCACTGATCCATTGATGCAGATGCAGGTAAATGCTATGTAATTGCACTGCACAGAATTGTTTGATGTTCATTCATTCAACTACTCAACTATGTGCACAAGTTTTAATATGTTGCTCAAGTTATGCCCAGTACCAAATGGTGGTTTTGTTTTTTCCATAGACACCCACATGTGGTTTTGGTAGAGCGCCTGTTTCATCACGGTTGTATACAGAAGGAGGACAACAGCATTAAGCTAAGTGCTCATTTTCATTATTCCAAGATTTTTTATCATTACTTTAATAATTTATCACAAGTAAGTGGCTTCTCTGTAGTCACAAACATTACACTAATACTGCTTTATTTTTGTATGTTTACTTTAGAAAAATGCAACCAAAACAATGGTGTAAGTCTACAGTAAAGACCCACGGATGGCAGCCACTCCACAGAGAAAGAGCAGAAGATTATCCTCACACAAAAAACAGCATTGTGACACAAAGCTAGAGGTGACACCTTCAATATTAGTACAAATTGAAGTTTCATTGCATTTGATCAACTGTTAAAATACGCAAAAGATATAGCACCAGCAACTTGTCTTCTTCACACTAGAAACCAGATGACCAGGAAGAAGAATCCACACTACAAAGACAATGCCAAAGAGAACAGCAATAGTTTCAGTAATAAACAGCAGCATTAATGACAATCCATGTGATAACAATAGCAGCTCTTGACTCTTGTCCTAAATGATGCCTTTTCAATAATTGCTGCAGCTCCACTGAGGACCGCAGGATCATCAATGGCTACCCATTGATACCCAACAATAGACGACAGCAAGTCCATCTGCACAGAAGAGACAACATTCTACACAACACTTCAAGTAACTATTAAATGCTAGGCATTTTTTCAAAACATAATCAAACATTATCAAACACTTCAGCTGATGATGCAATTTCTTGTCATTTACACACCAAAAACTAAAAGAACACGAGGAACTATACAGACTACAGGTGCGACAGCAAAGCACAAGAGCAGTTCCGCTGAAGAACAAGAGGATCATCTGTGAGAACCCAAGTACCAAAAGGCCTTTACAGAGGACTCCACTAAAGAACTGTCATCCCAACGCAGATCACTGAGGTAACATTAACCAATATACATAAAACAGACATTCAATTTGTTGTTATTGACTGTATATTTTAATGGGTGTATAAAAAATGTACAATGCTGTGGTATATATAGTTTTCTTTGACCATTACTGATGTATTTGCTTTGGTGTACTTTCAGACAAAGAAGACGATCTACATTCTACATATATTGCACACACGACATCCATTTCCTGACTGTCCGTCCTGGAAGAGGGATCCCTCCTCTGTTGCTCTTCCTGAGGTTTCTTCCATTTTTTCCCTTTGAAAAGGTTTTTTCGTGGGAGTTTTTCCTCATCCGAGTCGAGGGTCTAAGGACAGAGGGTGTCGGACGATGTACAGATTGTAAATCCCTTTAAGGCAAACTGGGATTCGTGTTGTTTGGCTGTATAAAGATAATTTGACTTGATTGTACCATTCTCAAACATTCATCCATTTGTTTTTTGTATTATTTTTTTCTCTTAATTTCTAAATATTTGTTAAAAATGTGAACGCTGCACTCTTGTGTTGACTTGAATAAATCTTATAATCTCTTGTAAAGTCAACGTTGTTATATCCATGACTACATAATAGATTTTTCATTCATTCACTATTGCCATTGTGGGATACGCAGGTAAGGTAACACCACACAGACACACAGACAGATAGTCACACACACGAGCAGACAGACAGATAGTCACACACGAGCAGACAGACTGAGACAGACAGACGGACATACAGACACACACACACACACACACACACGCAGATAGACAGTCGATCAATCAATCTTTATTTATATAGCGCCAATTCACAACAGCATTATCTCAAGACGCTTTACATAAAGAGCAGGTCTAGATCAAACTCTTTAATTAGAGAGAGACCCAACGATTCACAGACAGACAGACACAGATGATTGAATTGAATTGAATCGAAGACCCCTTCAACTTCAATTTGTGCTGGTCTTTGACCAGCACAAATTGAAGTTGAAGACACAGACACACACTTACTCACTCACTCACACACACTCAGACACACACACACAGACATACATACAGACAAACAACTACATGTTGACTCGCAACAGAGTCACAGGAACTCTGCCAGTCTGGTTTTCAAAATAAAAGCCCTGTGTCTTTCCAAATAAATTTGAAACACACAGACGTCGCACGCACCACGGCGGCCCCCGCCTAAAATTTCTGCGGGAAATTTTCTAGTTAGGGGGCCGCTTGCAAGCAAGGCCCACTATTATTATTCTCCATACTTATTAGGGGGCCGCTTGCAAGCAAGGCCCACTATTATTATTCTCCATACTTATTAGGGGGCCGCTTGCAAGCAAGGCCCACTATTATTATTCTCAATACTTATTTGACTTATACTTATTCTTCTTCCGTAGCAAAATTTCATTTCGCTACTCCTCCCAGAGCTTTCGCACCACACACACAAAAAACGCACCAAAACGTGCGGCTCGGCAGCAG
>NC_092012.1:26224477-26234477 GCF_042242105.1 Pempheris klunzingeri | reverse complement strand
AGTCACTCACTCAGTCACTCACACACACACACACTCACTCACTCACTCACTCACTCTGCAGCTGATTAGTGATCTCTGACCCCCACAGAGACACTGACATGCTCAGTTGGTGGGAATCAGGTGAATCAGACACACACAGACACACACACACACACACACACACACACAGATACACACACACACACACACACACACACACACACACACACACAACATTGGATTTAGACAATAGCCATACACATGTCCTTCTAACTACAGCTGCAGCCTCCAAAATGTTTGCCATAAACTAAACTGGAGGCTATACAAATCATGTGAACACTGAAAATATGTCATATTTCATTAAGAATCAGATTTAGTGAGACTTTAAGATTTCTGTGACAACGCTGGAACGTCCGACTGTCTTTGAACGCCCCTCGCAGCAGCCCTGCACGGGTCGTCGGACCCGTAGTGGTACTTCTTCTCTCATCTTCAGAGGTAGGTACACGAGGCTCCTCACTGTGTGATTTTTTAACAAATAAACCCGAACTTTGTGTGGTTTAGACTATTAATAAGCTAATTACTGATGTGATAACCTATGTGGAGTTCACACATAGCAGGACATAGAGCAACTGTTGTAAATTGTAACTTTGTCACTCTGATAACTGATAGCTGTTAACTGCTAACCGTCAACGGTTAGCTAATGCCATGCTGTAAAAAGCACAGTCATTGTCAGATGGGTTAGCTAACGTTAGCTATGACGCTAATGGCTATCTAATGCGAACATTAGCGTTTTTTAAGGCTAGCCGTTAGCGTCATAGCTAGCGTTAGCTATGACGCTAACCGTTAGCATGGCGCTAACCGCTAGCGTCATGCTAACGGTTAGCATCTGACAATGACTGTGCTTTTTACAGCACGGCATTAGCTAACCGTCAACCGTTAGCAGTTAACAGCTATCAGAGACAAAAGAGCCAGTACTGAATATAGCAAGGATTCAAGGAACTTTATTTGGCATAGCAACACACATTTACACATGGGGAGGTATGAAATGATGTTCTCAGGTCCTGTTTTAAGCCAAGATAAACATGATATAACAAATAAAATGTAGAAAATAGAGGTCCTATATAAAGTAAAATAGAAGTATTTGCTGCAGGTAGGTGTGTGTGTGTGTGTGTGTGTGTGTGAGGGGTGTGTGTGTGGATCTACAGAACAGCACCAGAGTTCAGCAATCTAACAGCTTCCTCAGCCTGCTGGTCTGCCTCCAGGTGCTCCAGACGCAGCCGCCTGCCCGAGTGGAGAGGGCCGAAGAGAGTGTGTGCAAATAATAAATATGAATAAATAAATGAATAATAAACATTGTGTGTTTTTGATGTCTGTGCTGAATTGAAATATGAACTGAGTTTATGTCCATTCTTTCACTCATGTATTAAAACAATGACACCTGCCACAGCTACGATTTAGCAATACGTGCTAGCTGTCTAATACATGTGGTCAGAGTGAGAGGTTTGAAATGTATTTTTGTCTTTTAGACAAGAAACCGCTCCAAGAGCCTGTCCTGAGGTGAGTAAAACAGAATCTGACCTGATGATGAGTGATTCTCTTGGCTGTGGATAACTGATTAGCTGTCTTACATCTATTGTAGCCATCTATCCAGCAAAACTGTTTGATCATAGTGGGAGACTTAAGCCACCTCACCTTTTGAGATTTTTAAATCACTTGGCTAAACATACAGTTAAATGGTATCCAAGTGTAATTGTCAATCATGATTTTAGTGAATGATTGTTGTTTTCTCTGTGATCTACAGTCCGAGAAGAACAAGCAGAAGAAGACGACCTGTGTCCCGTCGGCCCTGTGTCAATTCCAATTCCCCCAACCCTCTATCCTATCCTCTGTCCTGCTACATCTGCTGTCTCTGCCTTCTTTCCCTCTCCCTTTATTTCACACTATTTTCAATCTTGAAAAAAGCCCTTTTTGATGAATGGTCTCCATACCTACCTGGACTTGAAACCTTGAAAACCTTGAAAAACCTTGAAAACCTTGAAAAACCCTGAAAACCTTGAAAACCTTGAAAAAACCTTTTTTGAGAAACTGTTTGAAAGAATTATTGTTCAATACTCTTGAACCACTGAAAACTACCTGAAAACGCTGAAAACTACCTGTCATCATGCCCAGAAAAGGGAAGAGATCTCAAGCTCAAAAACTACGCTGGCAAAAGTTTGGTGAGTCTGAACCCTCTGTACAAAACGAACCCAACCATGAACCGACTGTGTGTACTCATCCTCACAGTAACATTGATATGAATGTTCCTGAACCATCTCATGCTAATGTTTCATGTGTGTTAGCCTCCCGCAGTCAGAGGCATCATAAATATGCTGAATCAAACAACAGTCAGTGCACTTGTAACTCTGCATCATTTCTAGCTGTCTTGCATGAGAGACAGCACCTACAAACAACAGATCTTGATCTTGTTTTGGACAGAGGCCATGTAATGTATCAACTTACTATGGCTCAGTTGAAGGCTGAAGGACGAATGGTTCACAATTACTTGAACACAGAGGAAATTCCTGAGATTGTGTTTGGATACAGTGAGCAGCATTTAATAAAGTGCGAGTCCATGTTTGGTATCTTTACTGCTGATACAGGAGATTACCCAAACCTTCCCAACAGACTTCAGTGCCTGTCATCAGAGGTAAACTACGCTTTGCTGATAATGAGTTCTCTCTGCATTGCTGTTTTCCGTGACCAACAAGGAAGGTATGGATTTTTTGACCCTCACTCCAGGCAACCTGATGGCTTACCCCCCCATGGTCAAGGTGATACTGGCACAGCTGTGATGTTTCTATTCACCCATTTGGATGATCTGATAGCAAAGATTGTCACATGTTTCAGAATGGCAGGTACCAGTCCAAACACTCCATACGAGCTAATGCCTGTGATGTTTAACACTCTACATGAAGTCTCTGTGGATGACAATGTGTCTCATGTAAACGCTGATGTTGAACAAGACCGTAACACTGAGTCCGGTGTTACACAATGTGAAATCGAGACGTCTTTGCCATCATGCCCAGCACCCTGTTCTGATATTACACCAGATGAAAGTGATGTTGGTAACACTAGCACTGCAGTGGAATGTCCTACATCAGAGACACCACAGTGTAACAATGATCGTGTGCTGAATCTGTCAAAACTTAACAAACAACAAAAGCGAAAGTTTCAAAGAAGAGCTAAAGAACTGGAAAATAAAGAAGCTACACATGGTAAAAATGCTGAAAAAATCAGACGTAAGGAAATTCAAAAATTGAAAAAAAATCTTAAACAGCGGGAAATATATGCTAAAGATGCAGTTCTTAACAGACAGAAAAAAATCTATGAAATTGAACGTTACAGGCAAAATGTTGAGTGCAGAAAGAGAAAGATATCCCACATGACAAGTCGCTATCGACAAGACTCCAACTTCAGGCAAAGACAGAGATCATATATACGGAATCGTTACAGTCGAGACAGTGGCTTTCAAGAAAGACAGAGATCATATATAAGGAATCGTTACAGTCAAGACACTGGTTTTCAGCAGAGACAAAGATCGTATATAAACACTTGCTATCAATTGAATGCTGGGTTCAGACGAGCCCAGAAATTGTACATCACCAGCCGCTATGCAAAGGATCCTGCATTCAGATCCAAACAAAAAGAAACAATGAGACAACTCATGAGAAACAGAAGTGTAATGACTAGAACCGTGCGTTGTGCATCGTGCGTCAGAAAACAGAGAGCTTTCTGTCCTCTCCACATGTCACAGAGCGAGGATCACAGGATCACAGGACCTGGCTGACATTAGCCCAGGACCAGGATCACATGAGCCCAGGACCAGCATCACATGAGCCCAGGACCAGGATCACATGAGCCCAGGACCAGGATCACATTAGCCCAGGACCAGGATCACATGAGTCCAGGACCAACATCAGAGGATGTGGACTCCTGTGCAGCTGGACTACAAGTCTGTAAGTACACTACAGGGAACTGTGGGGAGGGTTAATGGATAAAGCTTCATATGTGTGTGTTTACCCTATTGTGACATCTATCCTGAATCATCTTCACAGCTGCTGGGGAGAGTCCTCAGCGCCAGGAAGAGTTCAGCTCAACACAGCCGCTGCCTGATCGCAGCCCTTCATCATCAAGCACATAGCACAGGACCCATCGCTGGTGAAGCAGAGACGGGTTCTTTTCAAGGACATACAGCTCTGAACTGAAGACATGCTCAGCCGTCCTGGTAGGGGATCCCTCTAAGACTTGGCCTGCCTAAAGGTTTCTCCCTTTTTTTACCTAACACAGGTTTTGAGGAGTTTTTCCTGACATGCTTGGAGGGTCTAAGGCTGATGATGTCATTGAGATCAGGTCATCAGACCTGACTGATGCCTGAATCCAGCAATCTTTGTCTTTTGTTTTTGTTTGTTTTATTTTGGATGCATCCTGTGGTAAAAGGTTGTTTCCTTGTTATTAGAGTGATTAAGACTGACACTGATCTTCACTGTGAGACAGACCAACAATAGTGAAACACATACACACCCACATATGCATCCCAGCAACACATACATATATAGATACATACATACATGCAGACACACAAGCACACACACTCACTCACCTCACACAGACATACAGACACTCACACACGTACACGTACACACACACACACACACACACACACTCACTCACACACACACACACACACACACACTCACTCACTCACTCACACACTCACTCTCACACACACTCACACACACAAACAAACACACACACATACATACACACATACATACACACACATACATAAAAAACACACAAACACACATACATACAAAACATCAACACACACTTTCTCAGGTTGTGAATGATTGCAATCCAAAAAGTTTTGTTCACAGATCATGTATTTGTCATTTGTCTGAGCAATCATGATATTCGAGTCTTTCTGTAATCACATACTGTAAATCCTGTGTCTCCATCACCTATGCACACTTTTGGTTTACATGGTCTGCAGGAAAGCATTAATCTTTTTTATTTTAATCTTTTTGTTCTTTTTTGGCTGGTTGATTTAAGTTTACATTTTCTGTTTTGTTCTTTTGTTGATTTTTATACTTACACATATTATACAATTTCTCTGTTCTGATACAATGTTAATAAAGACATTGAACCTTTTTCATGTTCAACCTATTCAGAGTAGTAGTTTCTTCATTCATTCAGGTATTCAGTTCATTCAGGTATTCAATAATTTTCATTTCAAAAGGGAGCTATTATATCTAGCGTAAGCCATTCATTTTCACCCTTTCATATATTCAGATTAGTACTTTATTCATTCATTCAGGTATTCAATGATTTTCAGTTCAAATGGAGCTATTCAGTCTAGCGTAAGCCATTCAACTTTACTCTTTCATATATTCAGATTAGTACTTTATTCATTCATTCAGGTATTCAATGACTTTCAGTTCAAATGGAGCTATTCAGTCTGGCGTAAGCCATTCAGCAGCCAGCAGAGAGCAGCAGAGAGCATTCACACCGCAATTTCTTCAGAAATTGCACTTTCTAGTTATTATTATTTTTCTTCAGACGCGTTTTTCGGCTCGCTTCTTCATCCAGAGCTTTCAAAATAGAAAATTCATTCAAAGTTCAAAACGTGCGCTTCAATCGGGAATCGATTGCTATGACTTTTCTCATCCGAAACTTCAAAAATGTGCCATTAATATCCATTTTTCTGACAAAAATTCCTCATAGAAATGAATGGGAAAAAATTTCAAAACTCCGATTTTCTCACCAAACTTCAAGCCCTCACAGTTCCTACATACATTCAGCCAGAAACTTCATTCAAACTCTAAAACGTTCAGCCTCTCGACCTCTTTCAGACCATACTTCAACCTCCTTCATTCCATTCACCGTTTCATCACACTCGTCTTTCAAAAAAAAAAACTTTCTCACTCCATTTTCAGATTTAACATTAGTGTGTATGTGGCGGAATGTTCAGAGCTAGAGTGCGTGATGTCATCGCTAGAGTGGAGAGGAGCAGAAAAATCGTCTGAAGATTTCGGGAACAACTCGCTCTCATGCCCACAGCGTGTCACTCAGACTCATAATTCATACAGAAAAACGTAGGACTGCTCGGGCCGGTCGCAACGATGCGACTTCGGACACACAGAGACGCACGCAGCAGCCCCCACGAGCCTCCAAGCGACGGAAACTCACAGGAACTGCTGCATTAAGTGCCATGTTAACTGGCAGCTCAAATCTGAGGAGGGAGGGAGACGCAACCACTTTTGTAACCTGCTCTAGCTCTCTCATTTCACAAGTTAGAGACCTGAGGAAAGAACTGAGTGTTCAGGAGACCGTCTGAAGTCCATAGGTCCACATGTTATGGCTCTGACACTTACTGGGTTTGAGTAAAACCGGCATTTTCAGAGGCATGTCACAGCTGAAATCTCCATGAAAAGAGCTGTGTCTCCCCAGAGTAGCTCCGCAGGCACTATCGCCATGACGACCCCACAGCTGCAGCTGGTTAGTGACCTACAGAGCCACTGAGCGTGCTCAGTTGGTGGGAATCAGGTGATAGCTTTACTGTCACTCTCTCACACAGAGACACAGACAAACAGAGACACAGACATGCTCAGTTGGTGGAAATCAGGTGATAGCTTAACTGTCACTCTCTCACACACAGACAAACAGAGACACATATACACACACACACACACAGACAAACAGAGACACATACACACACACACACACACACACACAGACAAACAGAGACACATACACACACACACACACACACAGACAAACAACTACAGGTGTTGACTGACAACAAAGTCACAGGAAGTCTGCCCGAGTCTGATTTCAAAATAAAAGCCCTGTGCTTCTCAAAATAAAGTTCACCAGATACAGAAAAACAACTACACATGTTGACTCGCAACAAAGTCACAGGAACTCTGCCGAGTCTGAATTTCAAAATAAAAGCCCTTTAAAAAAAATAATAAATTTAATCAGATACAGATAAACAACTACACGTGTTGACTCACAACAAAGTCACAGGAACTCTGCCGAGTCTGAATTTCAAAATAAAAGCCCTTTGTTTTTCGAAATTAAATTTCATCAGATTTTTCATCTGTACATCTTTCAACTTCCTTTTTCATGTTAAACCTATTCAGAATAGCAGAATATTCAATGCTTTTCAGTTCAAAAGTCAGCTATTCACTTTTCACCCTTTCACATATTCAGATTAGTACTTTATTCTTTCATTCAGGTATTCAATGATTTTCAGTTCAAAAGGGAGCTATTCATTCTAGCGTAAGCCATTCATTTTCACCCTTTCATATATTCAGATTAGTACTTTATTCATTCATTCAGGTATTCAATGATTTTCAGTTCAAATGGAGCTATTCAGTCTAGCGTAAGCCATTCAACTTTACCCTTTCATATATTCAGATTAGTACTTTATTCATTCATTCAGGTATTCAATGATTTTCAGTTCAAATGGAGCTATTCAGTCTGGCGTAAGCCATTCAACTTTACCCTTTCATATATTCAGATTAGTACTTTATTCATTCATTCAGGTATTCAATGATTTTCAGTTCAAATGGAGCTATTCAGTCTAGCGTAAGCCATTCAACTTTACCCTTTCATATATTCAGATTAGTACTTTATTCATTCATTCAGGTATTCAATGTTTTTCAGTTCAAATGGAGCTATTCAGTCTAGCGTAAGCCATTCAACTTTACCCTTTCATATATTCAGATTAGTACTTTATTCATTCATTCAGGTATTCAATGATTTTCAGTTCAAATGGAGCTATTCAGTCTAGCGTAAGCCATTCAGCAGCCAGCAGAGAGCAGCAGAGAGCATTCACACCGCAATTTCTTCAGAAATTGCACTTTCTAGTTGGTGTGAATGCTCAAGCATTCACAACATATGTTCTTCTACTTTATTATTATTATTTTTCTTCCGTCATGTTTTTTTGCCGCGCTTCTTCATCCACAGCTTTCAAAATAGAAAATTCATTCAAAGTTCAAAACGTGCGCTTCAATCGGGAATCGATTGCTATGACTTTTCTCATCCGAAACTTCAAAAATGTGCCATTAATATCCATTTTTCTGACAAAAATTCCTCATAGAAATGAATGGGAAAAAATTTCAAAACTCCGATTTTCTCACCAAACTTCAAGCCCTCACAGTTCCTACATACATTCAGCCAGAAACTTCATTCAAACTCTAAAACGTTCAGCCTCTCGACCTCTTTCAGACCATACTTCAACCTCCTTCATTCCATTCACCGTTTCATCACACTCGTCTTTCAAAAAAAAAAACTTTCTCACTCCATTTTCAGATTTAACATTAGTGTGTATGTGGCGGAATGTTCAGAGCTAGAGTGCGTGATGTCATCGCTAGAGTGGAGAGGAGCAGAAAAATCGTCTGAAGATTTCGGGAACAACTCGCTCTCATGCCCACAGCGTGTCACTCAGACTCATAATTCATAAAGAAAAACGTAGGACTGCTCGGGCCGGTCGCAACGATGCGACTTCGGACACACAGAGACGCACGCAGCAGCCCCCACGAGCCTCCAAGCGACGGAAACTCACAGGAACTGCTGCATTAAGTGCCATGTTAACTGGCAGCTCAAATCTGAGGAGGGAGGGAGACGCAACCACTTTTGTAACCTGCTCTAGCTCTCTCATTTCACAAGTTAGAGACCTGAGGAAAGAACTGAGTGTTCAGGAGACCCTCTGAAGTCCATAGGTCCACATGTTATGGCTCTGACACTTACTGGGTTTGAGTAAAACCGGCATTTTCAGAGGCATGTAACAGCTGAAATCTCCATGAAAAGAGCTGTGTCTCCCCAGAGTAGCTCCGCAGGCACTATCGCCATGACGACCCCACAGCTGCAGCTGGTTAGTGACCTACAGAGCCACTGAGCGTGCTCAGTTGGTGGGAATCAGGTGATAGCTTTACTGTCACTCTCTCACACAGAGACACAGACAAACAGAGACACAGACATGCTCAGTTGGTGGAAATCAGGTGATAGCTTAACTGTCACTCTCTCACACACAGACAAACAGAGACACATATACACACACACACACACACACAGACAAACAGAGACACATACACACACACACACACACAGACAAACAGAGACACATACACACACACACACACACACACACACAGACAAACAACTACAGGTGTTGACTGACAACAAAGTCACAGGAAGTCTGCTCGAGTCTGATTTCAAAATAAAAGCCCTGTGCTTCTCAAAATAAAGTTCACCAGATACAGAAAAACAACTACACATGTTGACTCGCAACAAAGTCACAGGAACTCTGCCGAGTCTGAATTTCAAAATAAAAGCCCTTTAAAAAAAATAATAAATTTAATCAGATACAGATAAACAACTACACGTGTTGACTCACAACAAAGTCACAGGAACTCTGCCGAGTCTGAATTTCAAAATAAAAGCCCTTTGTTTTTCGAAATTAAATTTCATCAGATTTTTCATCTGTACATCTTTCAACTTCCTTTTTCATGTTAAACCTATTCAGAATAGCAGAATATTCAATGCTTTTCAGTTCAAAAGTCAGCTATTCACTTTTCACCCTTTCACATATTCAGATTAGTACTTTATTCTTTCATTCAGGTATTCAATGATTTTCAGTTCAAAAGGGAGCTATTCATTCTAGCGTAAGCCATTCATTTTCACCCTTTCATATATTCAGATTAGTACTTTATTCATTCATTCAGGTATTCAATGATTTTCAGTTCAAATGGAGCTATTCAGTCTAGCGTAAGCCATTCAACTTTACCCTTTCATATATTCAGATTAGTACTTTATTCATTCATTCAGGTATTCAATGATTTTCAGTTCAAATGGAGCTATTCAGTCTGGCGTAAGCCATTCAACTTTACCCTTTCATATATTCAGATTAGTACTTTATTCATTCATTCAGGTATTCAATGATTTTCAGTTCAAATGGAGCTATTCAGTCTAGCGT
>NC_092012.1:26179477-26181977 GCF_042242105.1 Pempheris klunzingeri | reverse complement strand
TTTCGGGAACAACTCGCTCTAATTCCCACAGCGTGTCACTCAGACTCATGATTCATACAGAAAAACGTAGGACTGCTCGGGCCGGTCGCAACGATGTGACTTCGGACACACAGAGACGCACGCAGCAGCCCCCACGAGCCTCCAAGCGACGGAAACTCACAGGAACTACTGCATTAAGTGCCATGTTAACTGGCAGCTCAAATCTGAGGAGGGAGGCAGACGCAACCACTTTTGTAACCTGCTCTAGCTCTCTCATTTCACAAGTTAGAGACCTGAGGAAAGAACTGAGTGTTCAGGAGACCCTCTGAAGTCCACAGGTCCACATGTTATGGCTCTGACACTTACTGGGTTTGAGTAAAACTGGCATTTTCAGAGGCATGTCACAGCTGAAATCTCCATGTAAAGAGCTGTGTCTCCCCAGAGTAGCTCCGCAGGCACTATCGCCATGACGACCCCACAGCTGCAGCTGGTTAGTGACCTACAGAGCCACTGAGCGTGCTCAGTTGGTGGGAATCAGGTGATAACTTTACTGTCACTCTCTCACACAGAGACACAGACAAACAGAGACACAGACATGCTCAGTTGGTGGAAATCAGGTGATAGCTTAACTGTCACTCTCTCACACAGACAAACAGAGACACATACACACACACACACACACACACACACACAGACAAACAGAGACACATACACACACACACACAGACAAACAACTACAGGTGTTGACTGACAACAAAGTCACAGGAAGTCTGCCCGAGTATGATTTCAAAATAAAAGCCCTGTGCTTCTCAAAATAAAGTTCATCAGATACAGAAAAACAACTACACCTGTTGACTCGCAACAAAGTCACAGGAACTCTGCCGAGTCTGAATTTCAAAATAAAAGCCCTTAAAAAAAATTAAATTTAATCAGATACAGATAAACAACTACACGTGTTGACTCACAACAAAGTCACAGGAACTCTGCCGAGTCTGAATTTCAAAATAAAAGCCCTTTGTTTTTCGAAATTAAATTTCATCAGATTTTTCATCTGTACATCTTTCAACTTCCTTTTTCATGTTAAACCTATTCAAAATAGCAGAATATTCAATGCTTTTCAGTTCAAAAGTCAGCTATTCACTTTTCACCCTTTCACATATTCAGATTAGTACTTTATTCTTTCATTCAGGTATTCAATAATTTTCAGTTCAAAAGTGAGCTATTCATTCTGGCGTAAACCATTCATTTTCACCCTTTCATATATTCAGATTAGTACTTTATTCATTCATTCAGGTCTTCAATGCTTTTCATTTCAAAAGGGAGCTATTCAGTCTGGCGTAAGCCATTCAACTTTACCCTTTCATATATTCAGATTAGTACTTTATTCATTCATTCAGGTATTCAATGACTTTCAGTTCAAAAGGAAGCTATTCAGTCTGGCGTAAGCCATTCAGCAGCCAGCAGAGAGCATTCACACCGCAATTTCTTCAGAAATTGCACTTTCTAGTTTGACTACTTATTCTTCTTCCGTAGAATTTCATTTCGCTACTCCTCCCAGAGCTTTCGCACCACACACACAAAAAACGCACCAAAACGTGCGGCTCGGTGGCGGTTGAGTTGCTATGACTTTTCCAAGCAATCGAAAAGCACGTTTTGGCGCAACGCGGCAAAACGTGCGCCAAATTTGCCATAGAAAATGAATGGGAAAAATTTTCAAGAGCCGCATTTCTTCATCAAACTTCAAGCCCTCACAGCTCCCTCGTACGTTCAGCCAGAAACTCCATTTAACCTGTAAAACGTTCATCATCTCGACCTCTGTCAGTACATCATTCAACCCCGGTCGTGCCATTCACCGTTTCTCCACGGTCGTATCTCAAAAAAAAAAAGTTTTTCACTCCGTTTTCAGATTTAACATTAGTGTGTGTGTGGTGGAATGTTCGGGGCTAGAGTGGGTGATGTCATCGCTAGAGTGGAGAGGAGCAGAAAAATCGTCTGAAGATTTTGTGAAAAACTCGCTCTCATGCCCACAGCGTGTCACGCAGACTCACTATCTATACAGAAAAACGTAGGACTGCTCGGGCCGGTCGCAACGATGTGACTTCAGACACACAGAAACGCACGCAGCCGCCTCCATGAGCCTCCAAGCGACGGAAAGTCACACTAACTGCCGCATTAAGTGCCATGTTAACTGGCAGCTCAAATCTGAGGAGGGAGGCAGACGCAACCACTTTTCTAATCTGCTCCAGCTCTCTCATTTCACAAGTTAGAGACCTCAAAACTACACGTACGTGTTCAGCAGACCCTCCTCTGTCAAATGGTTCACACGCCAAAGCTCTGACACTCAAGTAAAACCCTCATTTTCAGAGGCATATCACAGCTCAAATCTCCATGAAAAGAGCTGTGTCTCCCCAGAGTGGCTCATTAGGCAACATCACCATAGCAACCATCAGGTGATGAGTGACCTCTGAGCCCCACAGAGACACTGAGCATGCTCAGTTGGTGGGAATCAGGTGATAGATGA
>NC_092012.1:26146977-26149477 GCF_042242105.1 Pempheris klunzingeri | reverse complement strand
CAAAACGTGCGCTTCAATCGGGAATCGATTGCTATGACTTTTCTCATCCGAAACTTCAAAAATGTGCCATTAATATCCATTTTTCTGACAAAAATTCCTCATAGAAATGAATGGGAAAAAATTTCAAAACTCCGATTTTCTCACCAAACTTCAAGCCCTCACAGTTCCTACATACAGTCAGCCAGAAACTTCATTCAAACTCTAAAACGTTCAGCCTCTCGACCTCTTTCAGACCATACTTCAACCTCCTTCATTCCATTCACCGTTTCATCACACTCGTCTTTCAAAAAAAAAAACTTTCTCACTCCATTTTCAGATTTTACATTAGTGTGTATGTGGCGGAATGTTCAGAGCTAGAGTGCGTGATGTCATCGCTAGAGTGGAGAGGAGCAGAAAAATCGTCTGAAGATTTCGGGAACAACTCGCTCTAATTCCCACAGCGTGTCACTCAGACTCATGATTCATACAGAAAAACGTAGGACTGCTCGGGCCGGTCGCAACGATGTGACTTCGGACACACAGAGACGCACGCAGCAGCCCCCACGAGCCTCCAAGCGACGGAAACTCACAGGAACTACTGCATTAAGTGCCATGTTAACTGGCAGCTCAAATCTGAGGAGGGAGGCAGACGCAACCACTTTTGTAACCTGCTCTAGCTCTCTCATTTCACAAGTTAGAGACCTGAGGAAAGAACTGAGTGTTCAGGAGACCCTCTGAAGTCCACAGGTCCACATGTTATGGCTCTGACACTTACTGGGTTTGAGTAAAACTGGCATTTTCAGAGGCATGTCACAGCTGAAATCTCCATGTAAAGAGCTGTGTCTCCCCAGAGTAGCTCCGCAGGCACTATCGCCATGACGACCCCACAGCTGCAGCTGGTTAGTGACCTACAGAGCCACTGAGCGTGCTCAGTTGGTGGGAATCAGGTGATAACTTTACTGTCACTCTCTCACACAGAGACACAGACAAACAGAGACACAGACATGCTCAGTTGGTGGAAATCAGGTGATAGCTTAACTGTCACTCTCTCACACAGACAAACAGAGACACATACACACACACACACACACACACACACACAGACAAACAGAGACACATACACACACACACACAGACAAACAACTACAGGTGTTGACTGACAACAAAGTCACAGGAAGTCTGCCCGAGTATGATTTCAAAATAAAAGCCCTGTGCTTCTCAAAATAAAGTTCATCAGATACAGAAAAACAACTACACCTGTTGACTCGCAACAAAGTCACAGGAACTCTGCCGAGTCTGAATTTCAAAATAAAAGCCCTTAAAAAAAATTAAATTTAATCAGATACAGATAAACAACTACACGTGTTGACTCACAACAAAGTCACAGGAACTCTGCCGAGTCTGAATTTCAAAATAAAAGCCCTTTGTTTTTCGAAATTAAATTTCATCAGATTTTTCATCTGTACATCTTTCAACTTCCTTTTTCATGTTAAACCTATTCAAAATAGCAGAATATTCAATGCTTTTCAGTTCAAAAGTCAGCTATTCACTTTTCACCCTTTCACATATTCAGATTAGTACTTTATTCTTTCATTCAGGTATTCAATAATTTTCAGTTCAAAAGTGAGCTATTCATTCTGGCGTAAACCATTCATTTTCACCCTTTCATATATTCAGATTAGTACTTTATTCATTCATTCAGGTCTTCAATGCTTTTCATTTCAAAAGGGAGCTATTCAGTCTGGCGTAAGCCATTCAACTTTACCCTTTCATATATTCAGATTAGTACTTTATTCATTCATTCAGGTATTCAATGACTTTCAGTTCAAAAGGAAGCTATTCAGTCTGGCGTAAGCCATTCAGCAGCCAGCAGAGAGCATTCACACCGCAATTTCTTCAGAAATTGCACTTTCTAGTTTGACTACTTATTCTTCTTCCGTAGAATTTCATTTCGCTACTCCTCCCAGAGCTTTCGCACCACACACACAAAAAACGCACCAAAACGTGCGGCTCGGTGGCGGTTGAGTTGCTATGACTTTTCCAAGCAATCGAAAAGCACGTTTTGGCGCAACGCGGCAAAACGTGCGCCAAATTTGCCATAGAAAATGAATGGGAAAAATTTTCAAGAGCCGCATTTCTTCATCAAACTTCAAGCCCTCACAGCTCCCTCGTACGTTCAGCCAGAAACTCCATTTAACCTGTAAAACGTTCATCATCTCGACCTCTGTCAGTACATCATTCAACCCCGGTCGTGCCATTCACCGTTTCTCCACGGTCGTATCTCAAAAAAAAAAAGTTTTTCACTCCGTTTTCAGATTTAACATTAGTGTGTGTGTGGTGGAATGTTCGGGGCTAGAGTGGGTGATGTCATCGCTAGAGTGGAGAGGAGCAGAAAAATCGTCTGAAGATTTTGTGAAAAACTCGCTCTCATGCCCACAGCGTGTCACGCAGACTCACTATCTATACAGAAAAACGTAGGACTGCTCGGGCCGGTCGCAACGATGTGACTTCAGACACACAG
>NC_092012.1:26074477-26101977 GCF_042242105.1 Pempheris klunzingeri | reverse complement strand
TGAAAACTACCTGAAAACGCTGAAAACTACCTGTCATCACGCCCAGAAAAGGAAAGAGATCTCAAGCTCAAAAACTACGCTGGCAAAAGTTTGGTGAGTCTGAACTCTCTATACAACACGAACCCAACCATGAACCCACTGTGAGTACTCATCCTCTCAGTAACATTGATATGAATGTTCCTGAACCATCTCATGCTAATGTTTCATGTGTGTCAGCCTCCCGCAGTCAGAGGCATCATAAATATGCTGAATCAAACAACAGTCAATGCACTTGTAACTCTGCATCATTTCTAGCTGTCTTGCATGAGAGACAGCACCTACAAACAACAGATCTTGATCTTGTTTTGGACAGAGGCCATGTAATGTATCAACTTACTATGGCTCAGTTGAAGGCTGAAGGACGAATGGTTCACAATTACTTGAACACAGAGGAAATTCCTGAGATTGTGTTTGGATACAGTGAGCAGCATTTAATGACAAAGTGCGAGTCCATGTTTGGTATTTTTACAGCTGAAACAGGAGATTACCCAAACCTTCCCAACAGACTTCAGTGCTTGTCATCAGAGGTAAAGTATGCTTTGCTGATAATGAGTTCTCTCTGCATTGCTGTTTTCCGTGACCAACATGGAAGGTATGGATTTTTTGACCCACACTCCAGGCAACCTGATGGCTTACCCCCCCATGGTCAAGGTGATACTGGCACAGCTGTGATGTTTCTGTTCACACATTTGAATGATCTGATAGCAAAGATTGTCACATGTTTCAGAATGGCAGGCACCAGCCCCAACACTCCATACGAGCTAATGCCTGTGCTGTTTAACACGCTACATGAAGTCTCTGTGGATGACAATGTGTCTCATGTAAACGCTGATGTTGAACATGACCGTAACACTGCGTCCAGTGTTACACAATGTGAAATCGAGACGTCCTTGCCATCATGCCCAGCACCCTGTTCTGATATTACACCACATGAAAATGATGTTGGTAAGACTAGCACTGCAGTGGAATGTCCTACATCAGTGACACCACAGTCTAACAATGATCATGTGCTGAATCTGTCAAAACTTAACAAACAACAAAAGCAAAAGTTTCTAAGAAGAGCTAAGGCACTGGAAAAGAAAAAAGCTACACATGGCAAAAATGCTGAAAAAATCAGACGAAAGGAAATTCAAAAAATGAAGAGAAATCTTAAAGAGCGGGAAAGATATGCTAAAGATGCATTTGTTAACAGACAGAAAAAAATCCATGAAATTGAACATTACAGGCAAAATGTTGAGTGCAGGAAGAGAAAGATATCCCACATGACAAGTCGCTATCGACAAGACTCCAACTTCAGGCAAAGACGGAGATCATATATAACGAATCGTTACTGTCGAGACACTGGCTTTCAGCAGAGACAGAGATCATATATAAGGAACCGTTACAGTCGAGACAGTGGCTTTCAGCAGAGACAGAGATCATATATAAGGAACCGTTACAGTCGAGACAGTGGCTTTCAGCAGAGACAGAGAATGTATATAAACACTCGCTATCACCTGAATGGTGGGTTCAGACAAGCCCAGAAATTGTACATCACCAGCCGCTATGCAAAGGATCCTGCATTCAGATCCAAACAAAAAGAAACAATGAGACAACTCATGAGAAACAGAAGTGTTATGACTAGAACCGTGCGTTGTGCATTGAGAGTAAGGAGAAAGTACAGACAGATAAACAGACAGCAAAACCAGAGGGATGACAGTATGATCAGAGAAGCTATAGCCATTTTTCAACTACAAATAAAGAACGGACCAACTTATGTTTGCACAGTTTGCCACAGAGCATTGTTTTCAAATCAAGTGCTATCCTGTAACAGAACAAAGTATGTTAAAGATGTACGTGTGTCTGAGGCCTGCCTCACAGGAAGGTTTGTTCATGTTTGTACAGATGAATGTCAAAACTCACAACAGTGTACAGCACCAGATGAGAGAAAGAGCGAGTGGATTTGTCACAATTGTCACACTCACCTCAAAAATGGTAGTATGCCTTCTCTTGCCATGGCTAATTGTTTACAGCTTGCAGATATTCCAGATGAACTGTGTGATTTGAATATATTGGTGAGGCATCTTGTTGCTAAATGCATAGCATTTGCTAAGATTATCCCGCTTCCTAAAGGTCAGCAGAGAGCCATTCATGGTAACATGGTGTGTGTTCCATCTGAAGTACAAGAAACAGTTAATGCTTTACCCAGACTGAGAAGTGAATCACAGGTCATGAGAGTGAAGCTAAAGAGACGACTGTGCTATAAAGGCCATCAGTTGTTTCAAACTGTAACGTGGTGTAAACTTGTGAGAGCTCTGTTGAAACTAAAACAGATCCATCCCCAGTACAGTGACATTATCATCAGAGATGAGCCAGAGTTGTGTGATCCCACACTTAATGACGAGGAAGATGATGACAGTGATGAAGATGAAATGAATGACAGTGACTATAATGTGGATGATCTGATTGAGATAGAGAGGTGTGAGAATGAGGCACGTTGTGAAGCAGAAAGAGAATCTGAAGATGCTGAACAAGACACTGACAGTCAAGTGTGTGTTGACAAACCAGATCAGTCACAGAGCAGACAACAGAATGGTAATGCTGAGGGCGATGAACCTAATGGTGGTGTTGTACTGGAGTCATGTTTACAGCCGAGTGACATTTCAGAGGAAATACTAAGTTTCAGTGAGGGAATCTACTCTGTTGCTCCAGCTGAAGGCAAAAAACCTGTAAGCTTTTTCAGAACTCCTAAACTTGAAGCGATGGCGTTCCCAGTTCAGTTTCCCACCGGTGAGAACACACTAGATGAAACCAGACCTGTGAAACTAACACCATGCAGTTATTTCAAGACAAGACTTTGCTGTATTGATGACCGTTTTGCCAGAGATTCTAACTACTTGTTTTTTGCTCAGTTTGTGACAGAGATACATCTGGCCACTTCCAGCATGAGAATCCAACTAAGGAAAGGCAGACCTTTTACCCGAGATGGTCGTAAAATAACAAATGCCATGTTGAGAGACAAACTAGGAGTTGAAAAACTAGTGCGAAACAAAGATGCAGTACGATTCATGATGCCACTGAGAGGCACCCCGGCCTACTGGGAAAAAACTACTAAAGATTTGTTTGCAATGATAAGACAGCTGGGAACTCCTACTTTCTTTTGCACGTTTTCTGCTGCAGAAATGCGTTGGAAAGAGGTTATAACAGCTATTAAGACTCAACAAGGTGAGCAAGTGAATTTTGATGAGCTTGATTGGTCCGCAAAGTGTGAGATACTACGCAGCAATCCTGTGACGACTATGCGTATGTTTGACAAACGTGTTGAGGCACTGTTCAGAGATTTGATTCTGTCACCTGCACAACCCATTGGCAAAGTAGTTGACTACTTTTACCGTTTGGAATTTCAGCACAGAGGAAGTCCACACATACATTGCTTGATTTGGGTGGATGGTGCACCAGTGTTTGATGAAGATTCTGATCAGAAAGTCTCTGATTTTGTATCAAAATACATCACAGCTGAGCTTCCAGATCCAGACACGCAACCAGAATTGCATAAAAAAGTATCAGAAGTGCAGATACACAGTAAAAACCATTCAAAGACGTGTGTGAAAAATGTTGGTGCTAACTGTCGTTTTGGATTCCCCAAACAACCCGTTCCAAATACATTGGTTTTGAGACCCGGACAACTTGATGATCCAGATCAAGAACCAGCATTGGATGAGAAACTGAAAGCACTGCACAGTTTGCTTCATCAACCTGAGATTGTATCTTTGAGTTTAGAGCAGATTCTGGCACAGTGTGGCCTCACTGTTGACTTATACAAACAATGTCTGCGTTCAAAAGCCAAAACAGAGGAAATTGTTCTGAAGCGTGATCCTAAAGACTGTTGGGTTAATGGCTATAACCGCTGCCTTCTTGATGCCTGGGATGGCAATATGGACATACAGTTCATTCTGAATGCTTTCTCTTGTATTGCGTACATTTGCAGCTACATCAGCAAAGCTGAACATGGTTTGAGCGAGTATCTTAAAACAGTGATTGCACATTCTCGTCATGAAAATGTAAATGAGAGTGATGAAATGAAAGAAATCATGCAAGCGTATTCAAAGAAAAGAGAGGTCAGTGCTCAAGAGTGTGTGGCTCGTGCATGTGGGTTGCACATGAAACATTGTACTCGCAGTGTTGTGTTTGTACAGACGGATGACAATGCGCTTAAAATGAGTTACCCCCTCTCATTCCTAGAAAACAAAACAGATGACTCTGTCAATGTGTGGATGAGCGGGCTACCTGACAAGTACTACTGCAGACCAGAAACACCAGAGTTTGAGGCAATGTGCTTGGCTGATTTTGCTTCCTTGTGTAGAATTGTGTATGGCAAACAGACACAAAGTAAAAATGCTGTTCCTCTGCTGAATAACATGGGACATGTTCAGATCAGAACTGGTGGTAAGCCTGCTATCATTAGATATCGGCGCTTCTCACAAGAAAAGAATCCTGAGGAATTTCATGGCACATTGTTGAAACTGTACCTTCCTCATCGTTCAGTGACCCAGTTGACAAGTAGAAACTTCCCTACATACAAATTTTTCCATGACTGTGCTGCTGTTGAGTTACCAGGTTCAGATCAGCTTCAGTCTGTACAGCAAATTGTGAAAGAAAACAGAGAGAAGTATGAAAAGCACAGTCAAGACATTGATAATGCTATTGTAGAATTTGAACAAAGCGGTGTGTTAAGAAACGAATGGTGCAATCTGGCTCCCGAAAATGAACTTGAAAGGTTAGAGTGCATTGAAGAACTAGAGGCACGAGACCCTGGTGATGATGTTCCAGAGAATGTACCTGACTATAACCCATCAGAAATGCGTTCAGAAATTGCTATCACGAGAGAGGCCCCTTCCATTGATCCTACAGTGTTGCGTCAAATGTACCAGAGCCTGAATCAAAAGCAAGCATCTGTTTTCTACACTATCCGAGACTGGTGCATAAAACGTCTGAATAACTTGAATCCAGAGCAGTTTTTCTTGTATGTTAACGGCGGTGCTGGCACAGGAAAGTCTCACCTTATTAAATGTATCCACGCTGAGGCATCAAAAATATTGTGCAAACTTCCACGACATGCAGATGAAGCAGACATTTCTAAACCCACTGTTCTGTTAACTGCATTCACTGGCACAGCAGCATTTAACATTTCAGGCACTACGTTGCATTGTCTCCTGAAACTGCCAAGAAGTTTAAAACCTCCATTCAGTGGCCTTGGAAATAAACTTGATGAAGTCAGGGCTGAGCTTTGTAACGCTGAAATACTGATCATTGATGAAGTTTCCATGATCTCAAAACCTCTTTTTGCCTATGTAGACGCGAGACTAAAGCAGATCAAAGGAATTCGACGACCTTTTGGTGGAATGTCTGTTCTTGCTGTTGGAGATTTCTATCAGCTCCCTCCTGTGAGACAATCTAAACCTCTGTGTGTTTATGATCCAACTCAGATTGACCTGTGGCGTGATAACTTTCAGATGGTAACGCTGACTGAGATTATGAGGCAAAAAGATGACGTTGCTTTTGCAGAGATGCTGAATAGAATCCGTGTGAAAGAAAAGTCTGAAGCATTGTCAGAGCAGGACAGAGATTTGCTTTCACAAGTTGTCACTGAGTCTGATCAATGTCCAAAGGATGTGCTGCATGTTTTTGCAACAAACAAACAAGTGGACAAACACAACTCTGAAACATTAGCTCTGTTTCACTCTGACATCATAAAGATAGATGCCGATGACTATAAGAAAGACATAAAAACTGGTCGTATGGAGAGGCAAGCTGTACCTTTTCAAGGGACAAACAAAGAGTTACCTGACTCAATTGAACTTGCTATTGGTGCTCGTGTGATGATTACCAGAAATATTAATGTGCAATCGGGTCTGTGTAATGGAACTTTTGCAAAGATTGTAAGAACAGTTACTGGTGAAAATGATCAGCATGTTGTTAGACTTGGTCTAGAACTTGATAATGTGAACAAAGACGGTAATGCAGCTGAGAATATTGTTTACATTGACAGAGATGAGGAAAATTTGAAAAAAAAAGGAGTGGTGCGTCGACAGTTTCCAGTAAGGCTGGCTTTTGCATGTACGACACATAAAGTACAAGGAATGACGACTTCCTCAGTAGTGGTGTCACTGAAACGTGTTTTTGAACATGGAATGGCATATGTGGCTCTCAGCAGAGTAACCTCTCTCAGTGGACTATATATCATTGATATGGATGAAGACAAGATATATGCCAATTCAGACATCAATGCAGCTCTGGCTGAAATGAGAGTAGCATCGTTGGAACATGTTATGCCTTTACTTCATGTCACGCAGACATTAAACAGATCAGATGTTCTAACTGTTGTGCATCATAACACAGAGGGACTTCCATGTCATATTGCTGATCTGAAAAGTCACCATGAACTACGTCTTGCAGATGTCCTGTGTCTAACAGAAGCTCATCTCAGTGGTTCATTTGTGTCTGAAAGTCTGCTATTGGATGGCTACAGAATTTTCAAGCGCAATAGAAACGTGTCGTATTCAAAGTACCGTGATATGGCTAGTAAAAGTGGTGGCGGTGTTGCTATTTATGTCAGAAATCATATCCAAGCGAGAGAAAAGCAGTACGTGCAGAACGCTACTGATATTGAGTTTACTGTTGTCAAGCTTGAAGCTCCAGTAAATGCAGTGATTTCTGTTGTGTACAAACCTCCAGGTTACAGTGTGCGTTCTTTCTTGTCAAACCTACAGAGCCTGTTGGATTCACTGGAAATCATGGATCAGCATCCTATCTTGGTTTGTGGTGATTTTAATGAGGATCTGTTGTCTCGAGCTAACAAGCCCATTCTTGAACTGTTTCAATCGAAAGGTTACCAGCAACTCATTACAACTGCTACCACAGACAAGAATACGCTGTTAGATCTGGTTTTTATCTCTCGGCCACAGTGTTGTCTTCATTCTGGTGTGCTGCAATCTTATTACAGTTATCATAGTCCTGTGTATTGTATATTGAACACTGATGTATTGTGAGTAGAACTGGCATTTTGGGAACTTTGGGAAAAATGAATTATGCTAAATCATGGCAGTAAGCTTACATTGCGTGAATGAATCAATCAGTTTATAATTACCAATTCTCAAAAGTGGATTAATGAAAATTAAATGACTGATAATACTTGAATTATGAGATGGGGGGGGTCGTCCTTTGCAGCCAGGCTGTAACACCTGCCTGGCTGGTCCAGCTTTAAGAAGCTGGGAGGGCAGGAGGGATGGAGGGACGATCTCCCCTGAAAATTATGAAAAAGTATGAAGTGTGGTCAAATGGTTGACTACACTGTTAAAAAAAAGAACGAATCATGCAAGTGAAGTTTTTATACAATGGAAAATATTTTAATCAAATTGTTATTATCAATGTCAAACATAATAAGAATGAAAGAATATATAAAATGATTTTAAATAATAAGATGAATAATAAGATAAAAACATGATGTGTGGTCAAATTGTTGACTACACTGTTAAAAAAAAGAACGAATCATGCAAGTGAAGTTTTTATAGAATGGAGAATATTTGAATCAAATTGTTATTGCCAATGTAAAACATAATAAGAATGAATAATTTTAAATGAATAAATAAATAATAAGATAAAAACATCCATACACCACTCAAACATATGCACATTCATGACAAGTTGCATGTGGGCAGCACATATCCCACATGGATCCTTGAGGTTGTCCCAGGCACGTGGTAAGTGGGGAAAAAATATCTAACTTCCAAAAGACACAAAGTGGCACTGTGTGAATTATGTCTTTTCCATGTGTGTGAATTACAACTTCACAGGTCAACAACTTTAAAGCATCATCAGCCCACGAGGGGATCAGCAGTCCAGCATCACCCTCACTGTGTTCCCGACGGCTGCCCTGAGAGATCCACGTGCCTGGACAACATAGAGACAGCACAGCAGGAGGCCGCTGCTTGGTCTCTGAATTACCTGGATCTGTGCCTGAGGTGTGACCAGCTATGCATGTTGCAAGTAACTTATTGTGACCCAGTTCATTTTGATCATCTGTGTCACCTCTTGTTGTAGTAGTTTGCAACAGTTGTCTGTCTCCTCAGGTCAGAGGTCAAACTGGGCTCATAACACCGACCCAAGGTTTCAAGTTTTCATTTCACGGACATATTAAGGGACGGCCGCAGCACTTTACTGTGTTTCTCGTGCTTTGCCAGATCCAGTCATCTTTATGGATATATAGAGATGTAAGTAATACTGAGAATGTGACAAAATGCCAAACATATGTCACTGCTCCTCATCTCTTCCTGTAACACTCACAAGTTATAGGCTGGACCCTGTTATGGTATGACAACTGTCATAATCAGTTTTCTTAAGTTTGTGCACTAGTGCGTTCCATGACTGTCAGAAAACAGAGAGCTTTCTGTCCTCTCCACATGTCACAGAGCGAGGATCACAGGATCACAGGACCTGGATGACATTAGCCCAGGACCTGGATCACATGAGCCCAGGACCAGGATGACATTAGCCCAGGACCAGGATCACATGAGCCCAGGACCAGGATCACACGAGCCCAGGACCAACATCAGAGGATGTGGACTCCTGTGCAGCTGGACTACAAGTCTGTAAGTACACTACAGGGAACTGTGGGGAGGGTTAATGGATAAAGCTCCATATGTGTGTGTTTACCCTATTGTGACATCTACCCTGAATCATGTTCACAGCTGCAGGGGAGAGTCCTCAGCGCCACGAAGAGTTCAGCTCAACACAGCCGCTGCCTGATCGCAGCCCTTCATCATCCAGCAAATAGCACAGGACCCATCGCTGGTGAAGCAGAGACGGGTTCTTTTCAAGGACATACAGCTCTGAACTGAAGACATGCTCAGCCGTCCTGGTAGGGGATCCCTCTAAGACTTGGCCTACCTAAAGGTTTCTCCCTTTTTTCCTAATACAGGTTTTGAGGAGTTTTTCCTGACATGCTTAGAGGGTCTAAGGCTGATGATGTCATTGAGATCAGGTCATCAGACCTGCTGATGCCTGAATCCAGCCATCTTTGTCTTCTTTTGTTTTTGTTTCTTTCGTTTGTTTTATTTTGGATGCATCCTGTGGTAAAAGGTTGTTTCCTTGTTATTAGAGTGATTAAGACTGACACTGATCTTCACTGTGAGACAGAAGGTCTGTGCAGGTATTGACACACACACACACACCAGCAACAATAGTGAAACACATACACACCCACATATGCATCCCAGCAACACATACATACATAGATACATACATACATGCACACACACAAACATACAAAACAACATCAACACACACTTTCTCAGGTTGTGAATGATTACAATCCAAGAAGTTTTGTTCACAGATCATGTATTTGTCATTTGTCTGAGCAATCATGATATTCGAGTCTTTCTGTAATCACATACTGTAAATCCTGTGTCTCCACCATCTATGCACACTTTTTGTTTACATGGTCTGCAGGGGAGCATTAGTCTTTTTTATTTTAATCTTTTAGTTCTTTTTTGGCTATTGTGTTGATTTAAGTTTACATTTTCTGTTTGTTTCTTTTGTTGATTTTTATACTTCCACGTACAATTTCTCTGTACTGATACAATGTTAATAAAGACATTGAACTGATACATATTTCATGGCAACATTGTGTCTTTGATTTTCCTTGAAGTGATTCAGCAAATGCAGTATAGTAATGATGCTTAATGCAGTTTGACATGGGCATACACACACACACACACACAATTCAAGCATATTTTAGGTCTTGTCTACTTTTTTGAAATATTCACCTGTGTTTGAAGTTTAATTATGATCATGTAAATATTCAATGACTTGGTAAATCTCAAGGTGCTATACAGGTACAGATTACTTACCATTGCTGCACCATCTGACCTCACCACTTGGAGCAGGAAGCCAGGAACCTCCTCTACCTACCCTCGTCTCGCCCGCATGTCAAAGATGTCCACAGACAGGTGGACAGCTATTAGACAGTAGAGGGCTGTGTGACCTCAGTAACTTTCAACCTTATAATGTAAATCCTGGCACTGCACCTGCCCATCCCATCTTATGACTGCAAGAAATCTGTCAAACTAGCACAAACAAGTGTCATGAAACACACCCATTTCACACTGATGCTATTTTCTATACTCTGACCCCCCCCCTTCAGTGCTGGCAGAACGACACCAAGGACATGTGGGATCGGTATACCACCATATATGGAAAAGGTATACCACCATATATGGAAAACATAGTGTGATATTTGTGTAATAATCATGTCCACATTAATCAGCTCCATATCAAGGCACATGCACATAGTGTGCAGAATAAGGACAGGAAGTACTGTGTGTGACGGTTAGACCTTGACTGTTAGACCTTGAAACCGACAAACCAGCAGAAACAGGAACAGATTGACTGTATAAAAGACACACACACAGAGAGACGGGCTGAGATCTTTTATGCTGTACTGGGTGCATTGCTGATGTGTGGATCTCCCCTTTTGTGCACAAAAGGAACTAATAAACTTGTGCTTGTTCAACTACTTTCCGTGCCTACTTCGCCCTATCAAAAGAATCCAGGAATGCGAGTAAATCTCGATTCCAACAATTTGGGGGCTCGTCCGGGATAGGGTTGAAAGGGAGGACGGACTATTTGAACTAACAGAACTTCTACACGAGCAGAGACAAGGACACAGGCCGGCCAAATAAAACAGAAAAGGTAAGCAGAAACCTGTTTAAACGAATTCTGTCAATTAGGAAACTGTGTCCTGTCTGAACTCTCGTGTTTAAGTTTGACCAAAAGAACAAGGCATAAGTACGATAAAAGAAGTATATATGGAAGACAAATAGAGTAAAAGAGAAGTAATACCTGGGTGTGGCAAACCCCCACCGTGATCTGACGAGGTCCGGTACAAGCTGGGTTAGAGTCCCTAGGGACTGAGGTACCCTTAAATTTGGGTTTGAGTCCCTGGGGTTAGAGTCCCCTAAAGTAGAATGTTCCACGGAACGGGTTAGAGTCCCTGAGGTTATAGTCCTCTAAATTTGGGTTTGAGTCCCTGGGGTTAGAGTCCCCTAAAGTAGAATGTTCCACGGAACGGGTTAGAGTCCCTGAGGTTATAGTCCTCTAAATTTGGGTTTGAGTCCCTGGGGTTAGAGTCCCCTAAAGTAGAATGTTCCACGGAACGGGTTAGAGTCCCTGAGGTTATAGTCCTCTAAATTTGGGTTTGGAACCCTGGGGTTAGAGTCCCCTAAAGTAGAATGTTCCACGGAACGGGTTAGAGTCCCTGAGGTTATAGTCCTCTAAATTTGGGTTTGGAACCCTGGGGTTAGAGTCCCCTAAAGTAGAATGTTCCACGGAACGGGTTAGAGTCCCTGAGGTTATAGTCCTCTAAATTTGGGTTTGGAACCCTGGGGTTAGAGTCCCCTAAAGTAGAATGTTCCACGGAACGGGTTAGAGTCCCTGAGGTTATAGTCCTCTAAATTTGGGTTTGAGGCCCTGGGGTTAGAGTCCCCTAAAGTAGTATATTCTGCGGAATACAAGGTGGGTTAGAGGCCCTGGGTTATAGTCCCTAAATGAAAAGAAGTTCAATGTAATAGGCCTGAAGTTAATGTACAAATAGTTTGTTGTTTTATAATGCTGTATATAATGCAATGTGATATTAATTGAACTACGTGTGTGAAAATAGACAAATAAGAGGGAGTGGGAAGTATAAAACTCAGAGGTGTCAATAAGAGAGGTCATGTTTTGCAGTGTCTTGACTGAGACAGAGCACAGATAGAGGAAACCGTAACGGTGTCAACGGAATCTATCTGGAGGGAAACCTCAGCGGTGAACAAAACACCACCTGTCTCAGCCAATCAGAACAGTTGCTCGGAACGTAAGTGTCATACAAACTGTTTGGCTGCATAAACTGACCTGCTCAAGGGCTGGTTGCTCGGAACGCAAGTGTCATACAAACCACCTGGCCTCTGAGTTAAGATGAAAATAAGAATGGAAGGAGAATTTAATAGGCAAATAGACGATGGAGGTTGAGGATTATGACATACATACCACCAACAGATAGATAAATAGGATAAGGACTGTGAAGGTCACAACCACAGATAACAAACAAAGACAAACAGGAAGTTGATACGGGAGAACATGTGGAAGAGTTGATAAAAAGGGAATAGTCTAGGAGGCTGGAGGCGGGAGAAAGCTAGAAAGTAAAAACTTTAAGGGGATAGTTGACAGAGTAGGGGAAAGACAGAGAGTGTCTTACAGACAAAACGTGGATAAAGGGGCGTGGATGGACCAGGAGGAACAACGACGGGAATGGACGAAGCCTGCGGTCACGTGGCAAAGAGTAAAGTATCTGAATGAAACCTGACAGAGCATGAAACACGGAACAATTGGTAACTCCAATCACACCTGACACTCACACATGTCCTACCACCCCAATAACTTGGGCTGTCCTCACTCTTACAAAACACAGATGATACTCTTCAGATAGTAGGACTCTCATGTAGCAGTGACGGATTAGTGATAGGTTCATAGGCAGGTGACTAAGCATCACAAGGTTCACAATGTCAACACGAAACTAGCTGAAGGCTGACACAATTAAGAATCGAATACAAGGACACTTATCATAATCAACCATGACCCTTTCTTACACTATAGCATAGACATAATAAAGACCATGAGGGAAATATCCCACTGCCAAAACACCATTGTAATGCCTGACATGAAGTAGGATGGAAAAAACAGAACCTCCTTTAGTACCTCACAGAAAGTAACATGTATGACTTAAATCCAAAAACGGAACCAGTAACGGAATTGATTTAAACAAGCGATCACATCACCACTTGCGAAGTTGCAAATACTTGCTGAAATAGGCAACTAGCCAAAGCTGGACATACGGTCAGCGACACCAACATAAATTAAACACTGTCACCCCTAAAGTCATGTTGACAGCCGAGTCACAACCTGGTCAACAATCTGACCCCTATCCTGTGCCTTCTTGAGCACACCAATTCCATAAATAAGACTCAAATTTTGGGGTGAGTGGCGGGAGCTGGAGAGCAAAAGGGGGACAACGACGACGCAGAAGGAGAAACCAAGACTGTTTTCTTAGGTCACCGGACAAAAGATTGTCCCTGAACGGACTGGCAACCCACATCTCGTGGCAGGGGACGACATATGCATTCATACTCCAGAGGATAGGGAGGAGGACGTGGACACAATCCCTGGTAATGGAAAAACAGCCCTCTGCCCCTGTGCCACCAGAACTAATTAACAACACTTGATGCTATGCTCCTATGTTCCCCTGATGGACTGGACGTGTGTCTCCCCGATGGTGTTAAGTTACCATGTAACGATACAGGAACTGGTCGCGTGGGACAATACCAGGCTGGACCTCTGTTGATACCGCACGCCAACACTTAATGGGGTCTATCACAACCTAAGACTTTCCAGCACGGTGTCTCCATCCCCTCAGTCCTACTCTGCAACCCCTGGATCTCCCAGCCCCACCCTTACGTCTCTCCACCAGACCTACCTCATGTGGCGTTCTGCATGTTATGTTGAACATCACTGCTGCTACTGTTTCTGCCAAATAGGGTGTGGCCGCGGCTGTCAACCTGTTATGTGAGGACATGTACAATACCACATGTACTATTGGCTTTCTTACGCTCACGTATTCTCCTTGATGTCTCTGGAACAGATGACATTCTGTTCCAGAGAAAAGGGGGAAAGATTAGGACAGATTAGAAAAATAAGAAAATTAGAAGAATAATAATTTTTGACAGATTAGACAATATCTTAAGAAAAATAATTTTCTTTGACAGATTAATATATAAAACATTGATTCACAAACAGCAACAGAGACAGCAAAAGGGGGTAGGACATGTAGGAGTGGCTCAAAAGATGAGAAATTGGTAAAGCATCATGCACACATTTGTGAGTAATGTAACATGTACAATGCCAGACCAACGGTGAAACCATATCCTGGACGTTTTTCCTCTAGTCACTGAAGCAGGTAAAGAAAAAATCATTGTTTATACAGACAGGACTGAGCCAGTATGAAGGCTCAGGTACATATTTGTGTGTAAAGACACAGTCAAAAATTTAAGAATTGTATAAGAAAGAGGAGTTGTTGTGATTAAAGCACCGATTCGGTACGGTGTACCAGAAAAAAAAAAAAAGATTGAATCAGAAACTCTAAAAATAAATTGGCAAAATCTGTGCACAGACAAAAATGAATTGGGAATAAAGTTCAGTGGACCACATGTAGTAGAAGGGTTAACCCATAAAGTGTACTTCTCTGAGTACGAAGTCTCATTGCAGAATACGCAGACTGCGATAGCAGCGCACACGGACCCAAAGACACCACGCCACAGGCAGAGTGGGTCCTTCTGAAAATGACTGAACAACAATAAGCTGAACATAGGTGGGCTGGACCACCCCAGGAAATAGGGAGGATTCTACATACGGTGAGGACAAAAGGAAAAGGAGATCTCTGGTACCATTGGAGCCAGAGTGCAGCTGCGGAAGCTCCTCAAAGATCACTGAGTGACACCTGTAGGGATCTACAGGAACAACATCATTCATCAACCAGCACCAAGGAAAGCCCACCTCAACGTAGTGGGGCAGAATAATCCCCTGGTGGCCAAAAGGGGGAAGGTAGTCTACCCTTCCCCGACGAGAGACAGTACTTGAATAAGTGAGCTGTCTCTCCAACACGTAGCGTGCCAAGCTACCGCCTGTACATCGCCCCACGACATGAGTGATTCAACATTGCAGTTTTTTGTTTGTTGCATGATTATTGTTTTTTCATGGGCTTTATATCACTTGGGAGCCACAGGCTCTACCATGTTGTAAATTAACTACTGATGTACGCTGCATTGAGTTGAATGACTTACAACAGATGAGAAAGTGGTAATCGCTCCTGAGAGTAAACCTGCTCAGGATACACAGACAGTTCAGTTAAGTCATTAGAAGGTTTTGTTTATTTTTTCCTTTTTCTTTCATAGAACTTTTATTTAAACATGTACGGGTCGTGGAAAACTTTGGGAGTGCTGTGCGTCCTATCTATACTCTTAGTAGGATCTATCCTTTGGTGGGTTCCCGGAGACTCTCCAACTAATTCAGCACGACCCAAACGCACCCTTTCAGGGTCATGTAACAAGAGCTACAATCCATGTAATCACACAGCCGGCGAGCTCACACGAGTGTGCTATAGCACTAATAAAACAGCGTTCGTCGTCCGGATTCCATTTACCTCCTTCTCCTTTTGGAACTTAAAGGAGTGGAAAGGAGGTAAATGGCTGGAGAAATACTCGTGGTATATTAAGACTGGGAAAGTAGATAGTACGTGGGGCTCCACATTTGGTACCACAGCAAACTGGGCTAACTCTTCTTATGGGTGGAATAGCGGACCTTGGAAACAACGCCTGACTCAGTTTTCAGTACAGAGCGGACAGGTAGTCATGGGACTAGACACCACTCATTATCCGTTAGAAGTCTGTCCGTCTTAATCCGTCCATCCCACGGTAGTAAACTGTTGTTGGTTGGGGGTCTGTATATACCGTCCTGGGGCAGTGGACCCTTGTCATGGCTTTGTCCTCTGTCCTAACACTACTTGGATGACTACATCCAACGCAACAACACAACATAGTCCCTCACCCCCGGCTGTAGTGGTAGTCAAAGGACGAGACGCTGTGAAGATCACGACTGTAACGGTGTCTAAGGTTGATGACTGGTATAAGGGTACCACTGGAGTCTCAGGCAATACCAATAATTGGCTACTGATGGCTGAACAAGCAGCACAAGCCGCTAAACAAGACTGCGTTGTGTGCTTGGGACCTCGTCCTTTGTTAAAAGTAGTCCCTTCGGCCCTTTCGGGGAATTGCACTATAGACGTCATGAATAATTCATCACCACTCATACAGGACTGTAAGGTTTGGGAGCGGGTGTTCCCTCGTACAACTACCACCAAAGCCAAACCAGTGTTTGATAAAACCGTTGCAATGAGCAATTTTACATGTGTTCACTTTAATGGAACTGGCCACCGTATGGGCTCAGTGCCTCACACTTACTGAAGCATAAATATCACCGCACCGTCTAATTTTAAAGCAGTAACTCGCGCTGATATCTGGTGGTGGTGTGGAGGCCCTATCCTATATGACTTTTCAGTTGCCCGCAATATTTCCGCAACGTGTGCTGTTGTATCCCTCATCCTTCCGGTGCGGATCTTCCCTATGTCAGCTAACACACTGTTTAATGAAGTCCTAGAGACGGCCTCATCCTCGTCCCCGACGAAGATCAGGACTAAACGCAGTATGGCATGGATGGACCAAGCCGACACCACTTATATCGATGCCATAGGGGTCCCCAGAGGTGTGCCTGATGAATACAAATTGACGGACCAAGTTGCGGCCGGTTTTGAATCTATCCTCTGTTGGTGGTGTACTACAAATAAAAATGTGGATAGGATTAATTACGTGCATTATAACGTACAAAGACTAGGTAATTGGACCCAGGAAGGCTTTGCCGCCGTCCATGAACAAGTAAAAGCGACATCTTTAATGGCGTTTCAAACTAGAATAGCTGTGGACATGTTATTGGCTGAAAAAGGGGGTGTATGTTCCATATTCGGCGATGCCTGTTGCACGTTCATCCCCAACAATACTGACACTGGTCGTAGGTTGTCCAAAGCCCTGGATGGGCTACGCACGCTCAACAAAAAGATGAAAGAGCATTCGGGCGTCGACACTTCCATGTGGGATCAATGGATGGATGTCTTTGGTAAATATAAGTATTTGGTTTCCTCTGTCTTGCTGTCGATCGCAGTGTTTGCGGCACTACTTCCGTTATGCGGCTGTTGTTGTATCCCTTGTATCCGGACGTTAGTTAATCGTATCATCACGACAGCAATAGGAGGTGCGGATCCAACGACTATGATGCCTTTGCTCGCTCTCCCCCACAAGCCCGACGATTCCGATGTTTCTGACCTGCAGCCCTCCCAAATTGAGTGATGTTTTGACTTCTTCTGTTGCACACTGTTTTCTTTTCTTTATATGTATTCCTATTTGATGTGATCTCGTAACCGAGATCAAAAGGGGGAATTGTGGGATCGGTATACCACCATATATGGAAAAGGTATACCACCATATATGGAAAACATAGTGTGATATTTGTGTAATAATCATGTCCACATTAATCAGCTCCATATCAAGGCACATGCACATAGTGTGCAGAATAAGGACAGGAAGTACTGTGTGTGACGGTTAGACCTTGACTGTTAGACCTTGAAACCGACAAACCAGCAGAAACAGGAACAGATTGACTGTATAAAAGACACACACACAGAGAGACGGGCTGAGATCTTTTATGCTGTACTGGGTGCATTGCTGATGTGTGGATCTCCCCTTTTGTGCACAAAAGGAACTAATAAACTTGTGCTTGTTCAACTACTTTCCGTGCCTACTTCGCCCTATCAAAAGAATCCAGGAATGCGAGTAAATCTCGATTCCAACAGACATAAGGTCAGGGACCCCCCCTGACCTTCTGTCCTTGGTGTCGTTCTGCCAGCACTGTGACGTGTGATAATTGTTTTCCTCCTTCAGGTTGGCAGAGGAGCTGCTCTGAGGGAAGATCACCATGTTTGGCACAAGAATAAGAATCAGACCCGTTTATTGATCCCGAAGGAAATTGCTTTGCAGGAGTGGTCAACGATATAAATATTAAATACAAATTCAATGCACAATGAAAGCACGAGGGTGCAGCGTCTTCAGGCTTGTGGTGGCGGAAGTGATGGACGAAGACTAACTGCCGACGGTTCGATGTCCGGGCTGCACCAACGTTCCTTCACCGTGATGTTTCCAGGGTTGCACCACTTGTTGTTCACGAACACAGCGACTCTCCCTCCTTTCTTCTTGCCGCTGTCGGCGCAGCTCCTGTCCCCTCGCACCAACTGAAAGCCGGGTAAATTCACAAAAGAGTCCGGTATGTTGTCGTGCGGCCATGTCTCCGCAAAGCACAAGACCGACCCCTCACGAAACACACTGTCAGGTGTGGTTGACATGCTGGACATTAGTGGCCTCAACGCCTAACGAAAAATTCAAAAAAGATTTTATTGAGCACATTTTTGTGTTGAAGGGTCTTTAACGTGAGCATTTAAAAAGAGCATCAAATCATTATTGTACTGGCACGAGGTCAATAAAGACATTGAACTGATGGTAAGTATGTTGTGACGTTGCGCCTCATTCACAGCTGATTGACAGCCAGGCCGCTGGTGACACGGCGGCTGCTCTCCATGGTGCTGAAAGCTTGAGCTTGAGGGGGGGGGGGGGGGGGCAAGCAAGGACATGTGACGTTGCACCTCATTCACAGCTGATCGTCACACCTCTACATGTGGGAAACACCGCGGCTGCTCTCCATGGTGCTGAAAGCTTGAGCAAGAGAGCGACACACTGAGGACATTGGTCATGTGTGTCTGCGCGCACCGTGTTCGGATCAACATCCACACGTGCAGCTGCGTTCTCCAACATGAACTCTAGAGGAGAGGAAGATATGAGAGGAAGCGCAGCTGATGCGCAAGGCTTTCACTTACCATGCGCTTCTCTATTATGTTGACGTTTGTTATGGAGACACCGCTGTTGTGTATGTGTGTGTGTGGAGGGGGGGGGAGCCCAAGCAAGGACATTTGTGAAAAAGGACTCCTGACAACAACTAGAAAAGTTATAAATCGTTAAACAGCTGCAGGTTGAACGCTTCCTACACACAACTCCAACTGTGTAATCATTGATGAATAGCTGCGTTCAAAGCTGATTCGCAACTCTTCTAGCAGACTTGGTGGCTCAAACGTCAGTAATAAGATGCTGCCTCTGGCAGGACTCTTCTGTCACGGTGCCGGAGAGATTGCTGATGACGTCGCCACATACACACTCGTGTAAAATGAAGAAATCTGTCAAACTAGCACAAACAAGTGTCATGAAACACACCCATTTCACGCTGGTGCCATTTTCTATACTCTGAAACACAGATTCATTTCCTGTATTTCTAAGTGACTAAGTGCTATATGTGTGCACATCATGTCCGGAGCTGCTGGGGAGAGTCCTCAGCGCCAGGAAGAGTTCAACAAAGAGTTCCATGAGCTGGTGCTGGCAGAACGACACCAAGGACAGCAGGTCACAACATTTTTTCAACACAAGGAAACATTATCCATGAAGACCAATACTTGTGAAGTGTAGCATTCGTTATCAATGCAGTGTTGTGATTTATTGAGGAGTCAATAAAGACATTGAACTGATGGTAAGTATGTTGTGACGTTGCGCCTCATTCACAGCTGATTGACAGCCAGGCGGGGGGGGGGCAAGCAAGGACATGTGACGTTGCACCTCATTCACAGCTGATCGTCACACCTCTACATGTGGGAAACACCGCTGTGTGCATCTCTGCACACCAAAAGTGTGGGGAAAAATGATGGTAACCATAGTACAATTGTAACAACCTTATTTATTTGACAAAAAAACAAGTGCTGCTGAGGTGTGTCACTTCGGAACATTCTCCTTCCTAATTTGGTTGAAAAACAGACAGGTCAGACACAAGCAGCATTTTACTCATTCAAAGCTGTTTTGTCAACTGCTTTGAATGAGGTTTAAATTTAAGCCAACACAACAGGAGGTTACCACCATACCAACGCCCCGTCCAGGTGGGGAATTCTCCGCTAACGTGATGCTGCTGGACGAGGCTGAAAGTGAGATGATTGACAGCCAGGCCGCTGGAGACACGGCGGCTGCTCTCCATGGTGCTGAAAGCTTGAGCGCCTTTTGGGGGGCTTGTCCCCAAGAGAGCGACACACTGAGGACATTGGTCGTGTGTCTGCGCGCACCGTGATCAACATCCACACGTCAAGCTGCGTTCTCCAACATGAACTATAGACGAGAGGAAGATATGAGAGGAAGCGACGGTCAAACCGGCCTTTGGAGGACTGCTTGCGCACAATGTAACTTCTTCCATTAACTAAACGTGAGTACTTGACTTTATTTGTATTTAGTCTTTGGATCACTGGCTCCTTTAATCTGATGTTAAGAGTAATATTTCTTTCTATCTCATGACTGCAAGAAATCTGTCAAACTAGCACAAACACACTCATCATTCATGCTGATGACTTTGTCAGTGCCACGAGTCCATGGGAAAAGGAAGTGCATTCAATGTGCTCTACTATTTGTCCTAACATGGTGAAGGGCCCTCTGTTCAGTGAAACAGTACAACATGGTTCTCATATCACTGGCTTTCTGTAAAACTAGCAGTAATTGTTACCATATGGCAGCGCCATGCAGCTGAGGACCAAATTACAGGTTTTCATACATACTATCAATCATAGGTCAAAAATGCATAGACCATTGCTATAGACACAGTTGAGATGGTGGAATATAAAATCATTCTTGGATTCATATTTTCTGTCAAGTTATTGGTTTCATCAGTGAGTGGTTATGTAATAAGTAAGACAATCTACAGGGTGCCAAATCACTGCAAAATCGGTCTGGTTTCAGTTTGTAATAATGACCAGCTCAGTGCACATAATCCCTTACATGTAGGAAACAATCTACTGCAAACAAAATGTGTGAAAAAAATGACAGTAACTATAGTGCAATTGCAACAAACATATTTATTGAACTGATTTATTATGGCTGGGGGTTTGGGTGGGGTGGTGGGGTGTGTGTGTGTGTGTGTGTGTGTGTGTGTGTGTGTGTGTGGGGGGGGGGGGGGGGTGTTAATCTTCAGCCAAAACAGTGATGATCCCACCATTCCCATATTTGATTTTTAATTTTGGGGGAACAGTGTCCAGGGGTTGAGGGAAAGCAGTTTCCCAGATGTCTCCTGGGATGGTGTGCTCACAATCACTTTTATCCAGGATTTCAACCACGTCATTGTCCAACAGTCTAATACCCAGCACTTGGACAGTCCTCTCTCCTGGAATGACCTGTAGGAAATAAGCATTTTAATTACTACTGGAACAAGTCAACTGAATGCCCCAGAAATATCAAACCATAAAATTATTTACTTACCTCAACGGCAGAAAAGGTTGTTGACTGAAGGCTCAGTGTGGATGCTTTCTGGACCTTCAGATGAGTGAGACGTAATGGCATCCCCATCATCAGCTGTGTGAGGTTGGCCTCCTTCCAGAGGACAACCTCAATGTTCACTTCATCCTACAATAAAAAAAGATAATGATGAAACAGGGTCCATACACAGTGCTTATAAACCACTAAAATATGACTGATGCACACTGTCTGGAAAACGTATGTATCTTTTCAATGGCAGTAAAGATGTGAATCCTTAATGTTGAATTCCTGAATCGTTGGGTCTCTCTCTAATTAAACAGTTTGGTCTAGACCTGCTCTTTATGGAAAGAGTCTGGAGATAATGCTGTTGTGAATTGGCGCCATATAAATACAGATTGATTGATTGATTGATGTGCATTTTTGAGCTATGACTAATAGTATGTCTGAAAACCTGTAATTTGGCCCTCAGCTGCATGGCGCTGCCATATGGTAACACTGCTAGTTACTGCTAGTTTTACAGAAAGCCAGTGATATGAGAACCATGTTGTACTGTTTCACTGAACAGAGGGCCCTTCACCATGTTAGCGCAAATAGTAGAGCACATTGAATGCACTTCCTTTTCCCGTGGAGTCGTGGCACTGACAAAGTCATGATTCCACAGTCAACCTGTAGTTTAATGTTCAGGCAACACAAAGCCAACTATGAAATCATTAGATGTGATCCATGTTTTGTACAATGGTAACATCAGTGAGTTGACATGTGGCCCCCGACTCCCCAGCCAGCCCCAGGCTGATCTCTGGAGCTGCTCTGGGGCCTCTGTAGCACAGACCTAGTCTGTTGACAACTACTGGTCACATTCAAAGGGGAAAAAACATTGGTTTTTCTCATATATATTTTGCAAGTTTGGATTATGTTGTTACTTGTGTATTAACTGGATTACAAAAGACACCACTGGAAATTAGAGTTTTAACAGAGGGAATAATTATATCCCACCCAAATGACATGTTGGTGACAGCAGCTTCATACTTAAAAAAAAAAAAAAAAACACAGGGAAGCAAAAACAAACACAACTGTTTCATAATGTTCCCATACCTGGATGATCCCCACGGTCCTTCTTGGGATCGGTGAACCCCGCTGGACCTGATGTTTTACAAAAGGTCCCAACTAAACGTGACAGAGGCAGCACATTTTTAAAAACATGGCATCAGTTTCACAACTTTCACTCACTGGATTTTCATGCAATATAGTCTACTAGTATATAAAGCCAAGGTAAAACAGGAAATTAATCTGTGTTTCAGAGTATAGAAAATAGCATCAGGGTGAAATGGGTGCGTTTCTTTCCTATTGTTGTAGTTTATTTCTATGTTCTCCTCACTGTACATACAGAGTCAAGTTTCACCGAGTCAAATTCCTTGTTTTGTCTGTTTCAAACTTGGCCAATAAAGTTGATTCTGATTTCATGATGCTTGTTTGTGCTAGTTTGACAGTCATAAAATGGGATGGGAAGGTGCAGTTACAGGATTTACATTATAAGGTTGAAACTTACTTACGTCACACAGCCTTCAATGGTGACAAAGCTGTCCACCTCTCTGTGGACATCCTTTATGGCCATTAGAGGCGAGGGTGGATTCAGCAACTTCTTTGCCTCCTCCTCCAAAGGTGGCGGGACATCTAGATGTCCCGCCAAATAGATTGCCGTCATCCTTTGTGTGAGGATGGTTTTTTCGTTGTCCATGGGAGAGAGTTTATAATTTTTTATGACATATGACCTCCCTGCCTCAAGCTGGATCTTTTCGGCCAGGTCTTCAAATATGACAAATTTGAATGCTGCTGTGCCATCACACACAGCAGCATTCAAATTCTGGTGTGACTCCAGAGGTTCCATGCTGTCCGCATGGAACCTCCATGTGGACACCCTGGTTGTGGCCCTGGTTGCCACCACCTTTATGTGGAGGGAGGGGGTTTTGATCGTCCGCTGTGTTGCCATTCTGAAAATTCACAACAAAAAATAATGTTTACACAGGTATGGTAACATTGATTTGATATAATCAGAACACCATGACATATTGTATTTTCCACAGTAGCCTGTGAAGTTAATGAACCTGTAGATGGACCTGATAATACGGTTTTTAAGGGGTCTTAAGGCTACACACTCCACTACAGTAGGGGGCGCAGCTTCTGGTTGGGCTGCTGTAGACTGTATCTTTGGGCAGCCAGTCAACAGAAGAAGTGGCCGAGTTAGCAAGGTTAGCAACGATGAGGGCAGGTGCAGCACGGTGTGCACTACATCAGCGCCAAGCTGCAGATACCCAAGGTGACTAGCAGTCATGTTGAAATAATCATGATGGTAACAGGTAATACCTCTGGTTAACGTTACTTTTAATGTCACAGATTCCCTGCCGTGAAGCAACAACATGGTGATAAGCAGCGGTTATTGTAAATCCTGACCGTTGGGCATTTATTAAATGACGGCCAGGTTAAATTAGCGTTCACTGTTATACCACAGCGTACTTTCTATGTGTTCAAGTTGGCTAACTGTGCGTCTCATTATTATTTACTCAGTATTAAACAGCCAGCTACTCATTCCCGCTTTTAACTGCTAGCGTTAATGCTAAGCGGTCCAGTGCTTGTCGACATTGGGTAACGCTGAGATGCTGCCTTTGGCTAATAAAGATATACTTTATTGATAACCCATAGGTGGAAATTCATATATTACAGCAGCAACAAATACAGGGGCAAGAAAAGCAGTAATACAAAGAAAAAGAAATAAAAGTTACACTGACTAATCTAAACAGACACTATAATAGTGAAAAGAACGTTTTGCTTTATCTAATGTATTTATGCAGCACTGGACTGAATTTTATAGCAAGTAACTATTAAAAAATACTAATTTGAAAGAAGTGTAGAGCAAGTCACCTACCTTTCTCCTGCTGAAATATCTGCAACTAACTGCTGCACTTTCAAAATGGTGCTGTACTGGCTCATCTAACTCACTGATAGGCTACTAAAAGAAAACATGTTTGTTCAACATCAACAGATTGTACTTTGAAGTGCGGTTGAGAGATGTGTTCACTTACATTCAGCCTCTAAAATGGCCACAAGATTAAATCAGTAGTGAAGGAACATTACAGCACTCTATAGTCTGCTATTTCTGTATGACAGAAGTGTTCGGACACCGTGTTCGGATCAACATCCACACGTCAAGCTGGTGGCTAGATAAAATGAGCACGTGAAACAATAACAGAAATGTTAAATGAGAGCAATTGCTGGCACTAGCTACTGTACTTTTCAGAGGGCGTTTGTCTCATTTCATTAAAAGATAAATAAATATAGAGACATACCTTTTCCTCCTCACCAGGCCATTCCTGAATTCAGCAATATTGTGGTGCGCCTCAGGTGGTAAATATTCTTCCGGCAGCCTGTTGCAGTAGCTCCCACGAAATGTTGGTGCTTTTCCGTTTTTTTCGTGTTTCTTTGTGTGTATATTATTTATTATTGCACTGTTTGGCATTACTTCAACACCATGAAGTTTTCCGCAAGTTCTGGAGGAGCGGAAGAGTGTAGGAGCATTGTTTACACTCGTGAACAGCTGATGGCGTTACGGCAACCAGCGCTGCTGCCTGGAGCGAGGCCGCGCATCCCCGAGGAGCTCCGGAAGAAACACCGGGGCTGCAGGACAGGAGCCAAGCTCAAGGCAAAGAAGAGGAAATACAAGCCCTATGTGCCAGCGGTGCTTATGGGGAACGTGAGGTCTCTTGGGAATGAAATGGACGAGCTTGGCGCGCTAGTGAAGACCCAGAGGGAATACTGAGTGCAGCATCATGTGTTTCACGGAGACGTTGCTGCACTCACTCATCCCGGACCACAGCGTGGACGTACCTGGACACGAAAGGACACGCTGCGGACCTGCTTTGAGTCTATGGATAGCCATTCAGCTCACACTCACACACTCTCTCTCTCTCTCTCTCTCTCTCTCACACACACACACACTCACTCACTCACGTCACCACGGCAACCTGACAGCTGGAGGAAATCAGCTGATTTGTGAAGTTTGACCCACAGACACACACACACAGTGCAGTTTGGAGGAAATCATCTGATTTGTAACCTTTGACCCACAGACACACCCACACAGTGCAGTTTGGAGGAAATCAGCTGATTTGTGAAGTTTGACCCACAGACACACGCACACAGTGCAGTTTGGAGGAAATCAGCTGATTTTTCACCATGCAAATTATTCCTGTACATCTTTCAAATCTTTTTCACCTATTCAGATTAGCAGATTATTAATTCATTCAGGTATTCAATGCTTTTCAGTTCAAAAGTCAGCTATTCACTTTTCACCCTTTCACATATTCAGATTAGTACTTTATTCATTCATTCAGGTATTCATTAATTTTCAGTTCAAAAGGAAGCTATTCAATCTGGCGTAAGCCATTCAACTTTACCCTTTCACATATTCAGATGAATACTTTATTCATTCATTCAGATATTCAATGCTTTTCATTTAAAAAGGGAGCTATTCAGTCTGGCGTAAGCCATTCAGCAGGCAGCAGAGAGCAGCAGAGAGCATTCACACCGCAATTTCTTCAGAAATTGCACTTTCTAGTTGGTGTGTATGCTGAAAGCATACACAACATATGTTGTTGTACTTTATTATTATTATTAGGGGGCCGCTTGCAAGCAAGGCCCACTATTATTATTCTGTTCGTTTATTAGGGGGCCGCTTGCAAGCAAGGCCCACTATTATTATTCTCCATACTTATTAGGGGGCCGCTTGCGAAGCAAGGCCCACTATTATTATTCTGTTCGTTTATTAGGGGGCCGCTTGCAAGCAAGGCCCACTATTATTATTCTGTTCGTTTATTGGTGTGAATGCTCAAGCATTCACAACATATGTTCTTGTACTTTATTATTATTATTATTATTATTGGTGTGAATGCTCAAGCATTCACAACATATGTTCTTGTACTTTATTATTATTGGTGTGAATGCTCAAGCATTCACAACATATGTTCTTGTACTTTATTATTATTATTGGTGTGAATGCTCAAGCATTCACACTATATGTTCTTGTACTTTATTGGTGTGAATGCTCAAGCATTCACACTATATGTTCTTCTACTTTATTGGTGTGTATGCTGAAAGCATACACAACATATGTTGTTGTACTTTATTATTGGTGTGTATGCTGAAAGCATACACAACATATGTTGTTGTACTTTATTGGTGTGTATGCTGAAAGCATACACAACATATGTTGTTGTACTTTATTATTATTATTGGTGTGTATGCTGAAAGCATACACAACATATGTTGTTGTACTTTATTATTATTATTATTATTGGTGTGTATGCTGAAAGCATACACAACATATGTTGTTGTACTTTATTGGTGTGTATGCTGAAAGCATACACAACATATGTTGTTGTACTTTATTATTATTATTATTATTATTCTTCAGCCCATGTTTTTCGGCGCGTTACTAGCCCCACGCCATTCAAGATAGGGCAACCGTTCAAACAGGAAAACGTGCGCCTCAATCGGGAATGGTTCGGAATGACTTTTCCAAGTAATCGGAAAGCCAAACCTCCCATAGAAAATGAATGGGAAAAATGTTCAAAAGTCACATTTCGTCATCAAACTTCAAGCCCTCACAGCTCCCTCATACGTTCAGCCAGAAACTCCATTTAACCTGTAAAACGTTCATCATCTCGACCTCTGTCAGTACACCATTCAACCCCGGTGGTGGCATTCACCGTTTCACCACGGTCGCCGTTCAAAAAAAAAAAGTTTTTCGCTCCGTTTTCAGATTTAACATTAGTGTGTGTGTGGTGGAATGTTCGGGGCTAGAGTGGGTGATGTCATCGCTAGAGTGGAGAGGGAGAGAAAAATCGTCTGAAAATTTCGGGAACAACTCGCTCCCACGCCCACAGCGTGTCACTCAGAGTCATGATTTATACATCAAAACGTAGGCCTGCTCGCCCCGGTCGCGATGGTGTGACTTTGGACCCACAGAAACGCACGCAGCTCCCGCTACGAGCCTCCAAGCGACGGGGAGTGAGACCAACTGCCGCATCAAGTGCCATGTTAAATGGCTGCACAAAGCTGAGGAGGGAGGCAGACGCAACCACTTTTCTAACCTGCGTCAGAGCTCTCATCTCACAAGTTAGAGACCTCAAATTACACGTACGTGTTCAGGAGACCCTCCTCTGTCCACTGGTCCACACGCCAAAGCTCTGACACTTACGGTTCCCATGTAAAAGCTGCATTTTCAGAGGCCTTTTAGAGGCCTGTCACAGCTGAAATCTCCATGAAAACAGCTGTGTGTGGACCAGCTGGCTAGTCACCATGGTAACCGGACCGCTGGAGGAAATCAGCTGATTTGTGACCTTTGACCCACAG